>NW_007728068.1:269559-354367 GCF_000696425.1 Galeopterus variegatus | reverse complement strand
AATCTGAAGATATGTGTCTTTTCCTATACCTGGGAAGTTTTCTGCCACTATATTGTTGAATTTGTTTTCAATGCAATCTCCTTTTTCCTCCCCTTCTGGAATGCCCATGACTCGGATATTTGAGCACTTAAGGTTGTCTGATATCTCTCTTAGAGTTTCTTCAATGTTTTTAATTCTCTTTTCTTTTCTTTTTTTGTCTGCCTGTGTTATTTCAAACAGCCCATCTTTAAGGTCAGAAGTTCTCTCTTCTGCTTCCACAAGCCTGCTGGTTAAACTCTCTGTTGTGTTTTTTATTTCTTGAATGAACTCTTCAGTTCAGCAAGCTCTGCTACATTCTTTTTTAGGGCATTGATTTCCTTGTGCATTTCTTCCTTCAGTTCCTGTATACTTTCCCTCATTTCATCTTGTTGTCTAGCTGAGTTTTCTTGTATCTCATTCAGTTTCCTTAGAATTATCACTCAAAATTCCTTGTCAGACATTTCAAGGGCTTCTTGTTTTATAGGATCTAGAGCTTGAATTACCCTTCAGTGATGTGGTTTCTTGATTTTTCATATTTCTGGTATCTTTCCTTTGATGTTTAGTCATTGTGGCAGGGGATTTCACTGTCCACTGGCTTGACACTATTGTCTGGCTAGGATGCTGCTGAGGCTGCCAATTTTGTATGGCTGCCTCAGTGTCTGCTTGGTTGCCCACTAGTGCCTTGGGTGTGTGGTCACCTCGGATCTTGGGCCTCTCCAGGGAGGCACCTCTCTGGTCAGCATGCACTTGGCCAGGCTGGGGATGGAGATGGGTGGTGGCAGTGAGGCCTACCTGCTGGGTCATGCGCTGGCACCGCAGGGCATGTGGTCTCCTTGGAGCTTCCGCTTCTCCGGCTGGGCGCCTCTCTGATCTGCATGCACTCAGCTGGGCTGAGGATGGAGTTGGGCGGCAGTGGTGAGGCCCACCTGCTGGGTCGTGTGCTGGCACCACAGGGCATGTGGTTGCCACGTAGCTTCCGCTTCTCTGGCTGGGCACTTCTCTGATCTGTGTGCACTCGACAGGGCTAGAAAAGGGGGGTCAATCAGGTGTCCCCAGCACACGTCTCCACCCCAAAATGTTTTTTACCATAAAAGATATAGATTTTAAAGATCCTTAGGAAGCAAACAATTCTTGCTGAACAATGTATCATTCAAGTGTAACTGAGAAAATATCATATGAATACTTTTATTGCAAAAAGTCATGGTCATAAGTCATATATAAACTTATAGAGAAAGATCAATTTTGATGAACATTTAAATAGTGACAAGGTGATAACACCATTTTCCAAACCCAGAAAGTGGCAGACTATAACTTCACACACCTTCTGAATTGGACCAAAGGCCAGCTGATTTAATTCTCAACAATAGTAGATGCTGGGAATCAATTATCTTTCCATTTAAATGAGTGATCAAGAAGACAGATATGAAGTAAATCAGTCGTAGTGTAGGTTTCTCATTTTACTCATACCAAATTAACCCACATTTCACCATTCTTATAATACAGTGTTTAACACAAATTCTCTGGAGTCAGGGTGCTGAATTGAATTGGCTATCAGGAGACTTGAGTTCTAGTCCCAGTTCTGCCACTAACTAGCTGTAGGACTTTGGGCAAATCCCTCGGTCTTTTTCTGTTCCAGTTTTCTCTTCAGTTAATGAGGATGTTTACATGATCATAAACCACCAAAACTTAGCGTCTTATAACAACAGCAATTCATTATTCTGGTGATTTTGTGGGTTGACTGGCAGCCACTAGGAGCTTATTTTGCTCTAAGTAGTACAGCTGAGGTCACTCCAGTGGATATATTCAGCTGTAATATGTACAGTGGCCTCACACCCTCCAGGATCTCTCTCCCCATTCCATAGTCTATCCCAAGTGTCTTTGCAAAAATACTTCCAAGAGGACAAGCCCCAGCAAAAAGGACTTATCAAGCCTCTGCAAGCATCTTGCTTGCTGATGTTCCACTGCCCAAAGCTAGTCAGATGGCCAACCCCAAGTCATTTTGAAGGGATCTATTTCAGGATGTGACTACTGCGAGGCATGTTTCATTAGAAGCCACTACACCACAATGACTCCAGATTTTCTTCAAAATCAGCATACACCAAATTATTGAACCCTTACTATCTGGATTTCTTTCTATGATCTTTTCTATTTTGTCATTTTGTTTCTCAGCACACTATCATTTCTGTATGGTAGTATGCTTATGGAAGCCAGCATAGGTTGAATTCCCCTGTCCTTAAAAAAAAAAAGAGCTGTAAACAATCTTCCACTTTCATTTTTTTTGTTATTGCTGTTTTCCCTATCTATTGACTGGGACGGTTCTTTTCTAAATCCAATACACTTTACTATGCTATATTTTCAATCACTTTAAAGTTTACATATTATTTCCCCACACCACAAAAATTTAAGCACCTTTCCTTAGGCCTCCCTTAGTCTACTTTCTTCTCCACCTCTATTTTCCTTTTCTGTATTCTCTGAGGGACACTTAAGTAAGTTTTACAAGTCTAGCTGCTCAGTTTACACAGGTCCAATCTTGATCTTTTGTAGGGCTTTCCCCTTGCATCCTACTGGGGACAAAACAAAGGCAGCCCTCTTCACATAATGGTCAAGCGCTGCTCTTGTGTCGCATGTTTCTGCAAATGCTGATCATCTGCCTCTTGACTCTGGAAGGAGAAGTTGCAAGTTTCTCTCCACCTGGATGCCTTCTAGAAGATGCATAAGTTCAGAAAAACCCCTGTGTCTCCAGCCGACAGACTCAAGTGCACTAGTGCCATCGTACCCACTGTGCTGTCATCTACATACATTTTAAATGACAAAGCAACAAGCCACTGTTCATCAGAACAAGCTGTTTTACACCATTTTCTGGGACATACTCCATTATTGATATAAGGACTTTATGCAAGTGTTGGATTTTTCATCTCAAAATGTCCCATCTGGTCTCTGGGAAAGTCATTTCTTGTTGAAGTGGAAACCTAGCAACTATCTGGTTAATAGGATCAATTTAGACTGGGAGATCTGGCTGAGTTACAGAGCTTAGCATTTAGCAACAATGAAGAGCTTGGAGTCTAGGTTTTCAGCAACGCTAAAAATGGTTTGTTTAAAAGGCATTTCAGGAAGCTAAACAGTGACTTCCCTGGGATTCTTCTCTTCAAAAATCAACAAAGCTAAAATGATACAGATCTTCGTATCTGTTCATTACTATTAACCATCCTGTTATATTTTCCCAATCGTATCTAATTTGTCATTCATGAGACACAGAATAGAGCCAGGAGTGTTGTTTTTCCAAAAAACATCATGCCAGGAACTTACTAATAATATCTCAAAGAGCCACAGCTTCAAGGAGGCACACCAAGCACACTCATGGAATTTTTGAAACTATGTATTGTATAAAATAACACGGACTGCATTAATGAAACATCAGACGGAAATACAAACCACCTGACACACACACTCCTGTCTAAGGACAGATTACAAAGACATTTGTAATCTGCTCACTTTTAATTTAGTGTAAATATGTCTGTAATCAATGTAACTATATTTTGAAAAGAACTGAACTACCAGTAAAAATCAAATGTTCCCCAAATTCTCAAGTTTATTTTAATGATTCAAGAATATTGTGCTGCTTATATGCATATTTTAAGAAAATGATTTTTAAAAGCAAATAGAGACACTAGAGAGGATAAATTAAATACATCAAAATATAAAATATATTGTTCATTGTGTTTGTTTCTAGCAGTACAACGTAATGGAAAATTTCTTATCTTAAAAAGATCAATATTTTGTGCACAAGCAGAAAATATTTGGGAGGATCTACAAAAGCAAATTAACAATGTTGACTTTGTGAAGAGAAACTAGGGGTGGCAGGGGGATTTACTTCATATTTTGTATATTCATTTTATGGAGGATTTCATAACATTGTCATGCATTATGGGTACTTGAACATAGAAAATTGGTTGAAAACAACAAGTAAACCTAAACTCCTTCCATTTTATTAAATTTATCCCCTGGTAACAGGTAGAATTCAATAGGGATCTAATTCATAGAATTCATAGATTTCACAGCAGTTTACAGTTGGGGACTTTTGAAATCACCTGTCCCATTACAGCAACTTTTTGCTCAGTTCACCTAGCAGTAAATACAACCATTTCAATAGGGTAAAGAATGTGCTCAGCTCTTGTAATTCACTTTAATTAAATTTGACCTACAGTTGGTGGTGTAGGTTTCTGCTTTACCCCTTAGTGTCATAAGTGCCAGGATCATTCCTTGCAGGAATGAGTAGGATGGGCAGAATAGGTGTTTGCCTACTGGAGTGAGCCTGAGGACACCAAGAATGTTCCCTCCCATCTTCTCCCTAAGTTCCAAATACATTCATCACAGATTCAAACTTTTTAATATAGACACCAACATTCACTAAAATGCATATGACAAAAGTCTTCTGTTTCCAGTCACCTGGGTAGCTGAAGGCCCCAGTACATGATTCTTTTCCGTCCAATATCAAGCTGATAGGCTGGCTGCACATGGTGGGGTGCCATGTGGCTCCAACTATTAGTTTTCAGGACTATTGCACAAGCTCCTATTGTTCCTCTCTGGTTGTGGTATAATAAGGAATGTGTATTTGGTCTTTGTCCCCAGTTCCTAGCACAGAGCTCCTGAAACCCTTGGCATTTCCTGAGTAATAGAGGTGATAGGAAAATCATTTATTCTAATGAAGCAACTCTTGAGGGGCCCCTAGATAGATTCAGAATGGGGGCTGGTCACCAGAAAGGCTAAGCCTTGATTAGAAGCTTGGAATTTTCAGCCCCATCTTCTAACCTCCAAGGAGGAGAGAGAGGCTGGATATTAAGTTGGTCACCAATGAACAGTGATTTAATCAGTCATGCCTACCTAATAAACCCTCTCTTAAAAAACCCTAAGCAAAGGGGTTTGAAGAGCTTCTAACTTGGCAAACACATCCACATGCTAGGAGGGTGACCCTTTCACAGTAACAGAAGCTTCTGAACTTGAAACTTCCCTGGACCTTGTCCTATGTACCTCTTCATCTGAATGTCCATTTGTACCCTTTATAATAAACTGTAATAGTGAGTATTGCATTTCTGTGAGTTGCTCTAGCAAATTATCATACTTGAGAAGAGGAGTTAACCCTGACTTTGTAGCTCAGTCAGACAGAAGTGTGGGTACCCTGGATACCCAATACCTATGACTGGTGCCTAAAGGGAGGGCAGTCTTGTGGGACTGAGCCCTTAAACCTGCAGAGTCGGATGTGAACTTCAGGTAGTTAGTGTCAGAATTGAATCGAATTGCAGGAAACCTAGTTAATGTCAGAGAGTTAGAGAAGTGGTGTTGTAAAAGACACCATATATTTGGTGTCAGGAGGGAAAATATCTCTCACTGGCTATCCTCAAACAGGACCACTGTTCTCACAGTAACTCTGAGCCGTTCAAATCATCTCTGTGCAGAAGACACACAGATGACTGCTCTGACCACAATGTAGGGAGGTCCAAATGCAGTTCTGCAGTTTACTGATAGAGAAACTAAGCCATTGTTTTCTGAGTCTTCTGTGGCATATCTTCCAACAGGTTGCATCCTTCACATGATCACCCACATCTAGTGAAGCCCAAGTCCTGTGAATTTTGGCATGTCAGTATTTCTTAAAACCACCATCTAGTCTTCATCTCACTGGTGCTACCTTGAGTCCTTTTCACCTTAAAGACTGAAGGCAGCCTGCCAGCTGGTGCACAGTGTTCACTGTCTCCTCTCTGTCATCTGTCTCCCACACTGTCAAAAATGTGGCAAGCTGACCTTGTCATTTCTCTGTTTAAAATCCATAATGGCTTCCCATGGCCTTCAATAATCTTCATAGTCCTTAGGGAGGTACAGAGGCTCTGAATAATCCATCTGCCAGTTTGATTTCCTGCTACTTTCATATACAAATACACCCATACTGAATTCCTTGCAGTTTCCTAGCTTTTTTTTTTTTTTTGGCCCCCATGAATTTGCCTATAAAATTCCTTTAATCATTAGTTTAACCAATATTTATTTTGTACATCCTATGTGCTAGGTGCTGTGCTAAATGTTGGAGCTACTTTGATAAATAGAACAGAACTGGTTCTTGCCCTCATGGAGTTTACAATCTAGTGGGAAAGAAAAACATTGAACAACTAAAAGGAGAGCTATAAAGAAGCTCGGGATGTGATGGGAGTGTGTGTGTGTTTGCGTGTATACACACATGCATATGCGCGCACGCACGCACACACGCACACACACGCACGCACACACACACACACACACACACACACACATAGATACACGTGCAGTCTCTTCATTAACTCCTACTCATCATTCCAGACTCCAGGAGTTAGGCCCCTAACTCCTGTAACCTTCCTTATCTAGCGTGCTGTGCTGACTGAATACACATCTCGTAGTCTTTACAGCACTATACTAGGACTATTGTTTTTCTTACCTCTCTTCTTCCTCAAACCAAAAAATTTTTGTGGGCAGTGATTGTGTCTCCTACCACAATCTCTCCCACCACCATATCTGGCATATAGTAGGTATGCAAGAAATTTTTGTTTAATGAATGAATGAAGAAAACAAAGCCACTTAACTGCATTGTAACACTAAAACTATGAATTTCTCTCTAGACAGAACATGAATTTTTAAAGAATTTGAATGTGTCCCCATCCCAACAATGATTCTTGTGAATACTCCATGGTTGTGGCTTGGGAGCCTTACAGACAACATTTGGCAGCAGTGTCCTTGCATGTTTTACAGGAAAAGAGAATTGTAAGTGATGCTTTTTCAAGAATTTTCAGGTTTTTGCATGGGCATTAAGATTTGGAGTTGGTGAGGAGGAATGGTTGAACAATGATGTAAAAGTGAGAGAAGAAAGGGGTGAGAAGGAATGTAAAGGGCCAGCCCTCTGGGTGGGGAAACCCAGAGTGAGAGCTGCCAGAGGCTGGCAGAACCTCCAGGGGAAGCTTATGTTAGGTCGGATATTCCTGCTTCAAGTCTACACACACCTCTGGAACTCCCTAAAGGCTTTTGGGGGGAAAAACCCCACCTACAGGTTCTGGATTAAAAGTTCCTCCAGGCCTCCAGAAATGAGTCCCCTGGTCTTACTATTACTCATTTCCTGGAAAAGTCATAGCTGGTTTATCCTGACCTTCAGAGCCTGAAGGAGTGCAGATTCATCTTCCAAATTCAAGAAGAATTTAGAGAAATCACTCAGAAAAGCCTCAAAAACCAATCTTTCTGTCTTCTGTTTTATTTTTTAAAACTCCATGAATATTTTTACTGGTACTTTCTTTGGCATGTTCTGGGTGAATCAGCATGAAAAACAAAAGCAACTTTACTGCCAAGTTGAAATTTAAATCTGTAAAGGATGTTATTTCTAGTTTCTAAAAACTGTGCTCAGAACTTGAATCTGAAGTAACGATACACCCTTTCCGGCCTCATGTGAAGTCATATCTATAGCCTGCAGCTTGGCACCATTCTAGTTTTAGTGGCGTTGTTATTACCTATATTTTTTTATTTGTCTCAACAACTCCAGTCTTGTTTTGTACCTTGGCATGGGTAACAGTAGCTTACCTTCAGGGGAAGTATATTTATATTACCTTTACCTGCGGTGTGTGTGATTACTTGGCAAGCAGAAAGCCAGTTCTGTGAATATTCTGCCCATGATATCCTCCTCCCTTATGCCAAACTCTCAGGATTTTTACATTTCAATTAGGCAAGGTTCCTTTCCCCACTCTGGTAATGTCTTTTTAGACTGAGTGTGAGTACGTCCTATGAATTGAATCCCTAGACTGTGGCAAGCAGAAAATTGATAGTCCCTCCCTGAAATAATTGCCATCAAACAAAAGAAGCAGATAATTCACTCTTGTGCTCAGGGAAGCTTGTTTTGTAGATGCCATGTTGCAGGCATACCTATGTGGGCCTGTGAGAAATGAGGGATCTGACCTAAGTGCTTCAGCATCTGCAGAGAAGCAACCTCGCAGTTCATCCCAGTCCAGCCCTTCCATCAGAGGATGACACATGTACCATGATTTTAATAAAGTCCATGTGTCATGAATGAGTCTCATTCATCAGCTGTCCCAAAGAAAGTTGTACTTCTTGCAACTACTACATTTCATTTTTCATACAGTGGATTTATATTATAGGTACCCAAAGATATATATGTAGTCCTGCCAATTGCTTCAAAAGAGAGAGAATGGAGAGGGACGTAACAAAGAGATATAATTTCATCTGTACAATGGAAACATTACACACACACATACACATTATGCTTAAGGCACCAATGAAGCAGTGAACCAAGCAACTAATTGGGTGTTATTGCGAGAATGGAAATAGAATGGAACGTAGAATGGTCCATGGATTCCGGGAGCCTACATTAAGTGAACACCAAAGCTTTCATTCTGTTCATACCCTATCAAAATTCTTGGGATGGTTAAATTATTGCTAACAGAATGTTCTCATTAAGAAAGAAAAAAATCACCTAAATGGTTGAAAGCTAACATCTAATCAAATCTGAGGATTTTGCCCAATTCTCCCCTTTCTGGAGCAGATTGATGCAATTTATTTTCCTGCCTTGCGCAGTTCAGCAGCAGCTGAAGTAGTAGTCACAACTTAGCAATGTGGCTCATGTGGCTTATCTAAGTAGGGGCACAATTAGCAAAATGTATTTCCATAAATGGCAGCTTAAATACTAAATTCTGGAGGTAATCCAGGAGAAGTGCTGACAGAATAGCATGGGGAAAATGTTGTTTTGTTGAAATAAAATACATTGGTCCTACCTTTGGCTAGAGAGGGTCAAAGTCAGAATGACTTTGGAGTTTTACAAAGTCACTGTTAAAATCCCCAAGCTGAACAGCGGTCATAGTCTGTAGCATATTGTGAATGGAAAAAAATATGCAAGCTCTAAATATTAGGCAGTGTATTTGTCAGACTAAGCAAACACTCCAACTTCAGCAATTCTAAATTTAGAGCTACCTTTGAACTACTCAAGTTCTAGGTCCACAAAACCTTGAACTGTTGGAGTTCTGTATCCCCAAGGGCTGAGAAAGGAAACTTCTTGGTTTCTACTCCACAGAGCCTATATGAATAACAACTCCTTGATGTTGGGGTCAATGGGAACAATGAAGGGATTGATTTTATTTTTTTCTTTGTATCTCAAACACGTCAGCTGTCAACCAGAGGTTGACCATGATGCGGAATTACACACTTGAGTTTCTCAATCATGCAACAGAGGGTTTTGGAAAGTAGAGCTATGGAGCTGCCAACATATAAAAGAGATGTAGAGAAGAATGACAAAACAGGATCCTGCAAATGTCTCCCTTGTACTCTAATGTAAAAAGCTTTTCTACATGGCTTCCCTCAGAAAGTGAAGTTTCACCTGCGCTTTGAAGTATGTGTAAGAAGGAAACAGTGTTTCAGACAGAGTAAACAGGCTGTACAAAGGCCCTGTAGCAGAGATATTATGGCACATTTAAGGCACAGAACTAAGGTTGATGTGGCTGAACCACAAGTGGGGGGGACAATGGTCGGAAGGGTAGCTAAAGTGTCAGATTATCAGGGCCTTGAAATCCATGTCATTTTCATTTGCATATCCTTATACTCAGAATACTGTGTAGCCAATAAAGGTTATTTGGGGAGATGCTACATACTCACATTCTCATTTAGGATTACTCTGTGTAGATTTTGGTGAATGGATTAGAGGCAGACAGATCAGATTCTAGGAGACCTTTCAGAAGACTATTGAAACAGGCTAGAAATGATTGTAGCTTGGACTAACATGGTAGAGAGGAGATGGAAGGAAGTGGATGGATATAGGAGGGAAAATTGGCAGGGCTTTTTGATGAATTGACCATGTTTCCATGAAATATGGAGGTGCCAAAGATCATTCCTGTGTTTCTATCATGTCCAATTTGGTGGAGCTATGAACTAAGGTAAGAAACAGTAAAAGAGGGACAGATATTGGAGAGAAAGCACAAGGTCTCATGTGGAACTATCGAATTTGAGGTGTCTTTAAAACTTGAAAAGGAAGATATTAAGTAGGAAGTTGGATATGCCAGTCTGAACACTGAAGAAAAGACTTGGGATAGGGTTATACCACGTTTAATAATCAGCAATAGAAGTGGATGGGTTTGCCTCATAGAAAGAGTTACAGAGAGAGACAGACTGAGTCATAAGAAACTGTGTTAATTGGCCTATAGAGAAGGATGCACCTACCACATAGAGGTAGAGGAAAACCAGAGGTGCGTGATGTCAGGAAGACAGAGTTTTAAGAATTAGCTAAAATTTAACAGTGTCGGGATTAAAAGTGCCTCAATGAGGAAAATCTACAAGGTGAAAACTTTAAGAAAGCTTAGCTTAGTAGGACAGATAAAAATGGTGCTATTGATCAAGAGAGTGGTCAGTGACAAGCATTCCCAGGTGTGAAAGTTGCAGGTTCATCAGAATGGGGTGTCTTCAAATGAGATTTGTAGTTGTGAGTTCTGGTATGGGTTTGTCTAAGATTTGGTGGCAAGAGATGTGGGGATTAGGACTGGGATTGGGTATCTGTTTCAAGGTGTGGTCTGGGGATGGCCCAGGGGATTGTTAAGGAATGGGTGGTTAAGATTTCTCTTCACAATGAGGATTGTCCTTTTTTTGATTCTTAGGCTACCCAGTGATCCCAACTGACTTGATAGGTGCTGACTTGCTACATCACTTCTAGCTCCATTTCCACAATAATTCTTAACCTAATACAAATTTCTGACAACACATTAATGACCAGAGTACACATGATTTGGTTAAGTTATAGACACAGACATTTAGGAAGGAGTTCACTTTGTTATACAGGAACTTAAATGGAGCATTGAGATTGGAAAAATTGATGAACGTAGAAATTTTGAGAGCAAATAATTGCACATAGGTTAGAAGGGAGATGATGTCCAAGAGACCAAGTCTCCAGTCCTAGGAGATTGAGAGGATGACGGAAGTCTGAGGGTGGGGTGTTTGAGGAGAGGTGCAGACACTGTTTTGAGCATGTTCGGTTTGAGACCCTGGCATGAAGTCCAGGTGAATTTTTCCACGAGGCTATTATAAATATTTAGCTGTTATTTAGTTGGAAACATTTTACTGTTCTTTGCTTTATTCACAAAATGGGATGCCATACAACAATAAAAGTGCTGAATTTCTCAGGGACTCTGTGGTGCAAACAGGCTCATTTCTCACTGGGACCTCCCCCATCTCAGCCCGCACAGGTATTTAAGTTGTAACTTTTTCAAGCAGTTCTTTCCACATAATGTGGCTCTGGTCCATGCCATGTGTGCCAATGGGAACCAAACTTTTCATCCTGACCACCACTAACTGGATTGGTACCCCCAGCCAAAGGTAACCATATCTGTGCTGGGAGAAGAGAAGCCAGTGTCCTCTGAGAAGGTCAGAAATAACATCAACTAAAGCTGGGAAAGACTTCAAGAACCTAAATTTTTGAGGATAAATGATCATATGACTTTTTCATTTTTTGTTAATATGCTGAATTACATTGATTTTTAAATGTTAAACTCCCTTGCTTTTTTGAAATAAATCTTATTTTGTCACAGTGCAGTAGCCATTATTTACTAATACTTTGCTTAAAATGTTTGCCCTCATATTGATGAGATGGACTGACATTAGTTTTCATTTCTTACAAAGTCATTTTTAGGTGTTTTGTATCATGGTTATAGGTACATCATAAAATGCATTGGAAACCTCTGGTTTCAGCTCCGACGTGCAAAGACCTTGGAAGTTGTCATTTCTATCTTTATAATAAGAAAAAGCTGAACTAACTGAAAATCAATGATTTTTCTTGGATCCGCCAGAACTAAAGTTGCACGCAAACCACCATCCTGAAATCTGGATAGACATGAAAATCCAGAGAAACACAGCTGATAGCTGCTTATCTGGAGCAGAAGCCACTTGGAGCCATAAACTGTTAGGAACCTTAAATGGTAATTTTGATGATAATTTTGACAAATTACTGGAGGTAGAATGTGGATAGCATGAGACTGAGAAACTCCTGGGGCCACAGTCTTAAAAGGACCCCCAAACCCCATTAATTTCTCCCCTCCTGGCACTGGCAAGAGAGGGGGGTGAGTAATTATGAAATAAGCCCAAGGCACGCTCCATAGCAATAGCCTACTCTCCAGGGATAAAGACTTTACCAGAGACTTAGCCCACCTGAGGGAAGGGCGTTGCTCCCATTCTATCCCCCTCTAGACTTCCTGTCTCACCTAAAGAGGAGGAAAAAGCAAAACCACACCTATGAAAGACAGTGCCCAGGGACACAGGCCCACTAAAAGACTGAGATTGAATTTTAAAATTATAGAACGCTTCCTCTCTGCACACCTCACCACCACGACAGCAGGGCCCCAGCATGACAGCAGATTACAGTGGCAAGAGCTGTAAGACACACACTCTCTCTGAGCAGGAGTACTTAGGGAAACCCTACGCCAACAGTGGAGACAAAAACAAGGACACTAGAGGACTTTGAAGCCACCGTCACCTACTGCTACAGTAAACATTTAACACAGCCTAACTCCCAGCCAGATTAACAAAAAACCTATGCTAAAGTCCTGTTTACTCAATGCATCGTGTTTGGTTTTCAACAACTTAATGAACTGGGAAGGATTCTTTCTTTTTCTGTTCTCTGAAAGAGTTTGGTTGAGATTGGTATTATTTATTCCTCACACGTTTGGCACAATACACCAATAAACTTACTTGGGTCTAGAGTTTTCTTTATGTGAAGGTTTTTACTAACGGATTCAATTGTTTTAATGTCTAAAAGTATTCAGATATTCTTATATTTTTAGTATCAGTTTTGGTAAGTTGTGTTTTTTAAGAAATTTAGTATTTCATTTAAATGTCAAATAGTTAGTATTAAGTTTTTTATAATGTTCTCATATTTTTAGCATCAGTAAGATCTATAGTAAATGTATACTTTTTTATTTCTAATTAAAAAACTTTCTAATTTGTTATTTTTTCTTTGAACCATGACTCATAAAGAAGTATATTGTTTAATTTTCAAACTGTTAGGGATTTTCTGGTTATCTCTTATTTTTTATTTCTAGGTTAATTCCACTAGAGTCAGAGGATACATTCTGAATTATTTCAATTCTTTAGTATTTGTTGGGACTATAAGACCCAGAATATGGTCAATTTTGGTAAATAGTCCAAGTTCCCTTACAAAGAATGTGTATTCTGTTGTTGGCCACAGTATTGTACATATGTGAATTAACTCAATTGTATTAATTTCATTATTATTGTCTTCTAAAGCTTTACTGATTTTTTCACTTGCTTGTACTGTCAGGCACTGATAAGTCTGTTAACATTTCCCACTTTCATTATCTATTTCCATATATTTCTGCTTTATATACTTTAAAGTTATATTATTGGTTATATACAAATTTAAAACTGCAATAACTTCTTATTAGTTTCTTCCAGTAATCAGGATAAAATATCTCTCTTTATCTCAAACAAATTTTTGCCTTGAATTACATTATGTATAACATTATTTTAGCTACCCCAGTTTTGTTTTGATGTATACTTTTTCATCTTTTTGTCATCAACTTTTCTGTGTTCTTATATTTAAGGTTTCTTCCTTTTAAGCAGTATAAAGTTGGGCAAGGTTTTTTCCTATGCATTTTATTCTGTCTATTGGTCTATTAGACTGCTACTGTGTCAATACCTGCACACACTGCCATAATTATTATAGCTAATTATTGGTATCTGCTAAGGATATTTTTTCTTCAGGGGTGTTTTGGCCATTTTTGCACTTTGTTCTTCCATATTGGTTTTAAAATCAGTTTGTTAAGTTACACACACACACATACATGCCTGCTGGGTTTAAATTGCAATTCCATTGAATTTTTTGATCAATTGGAGGAAAATTGATATTGTTACAATATTATCTTCCTACCTATTTATAGCTTCCACTTAGAACTTCTTTAATAACTTTCAATAAAGTTTTTTAATTTTCACAATAAATATATTGAATACTTCTAACTACTTTTATTCCTGGAACTTCATGGTTTTAACACTAGTTACATTTTCTATCACTGGTATATAGAAATGCTATTTTTAAAAAAAGAAAAAGAATGCTACTGAATTTTTTAACTTTTATTTTGAAATGATTTTAGATATGCAGAAGAGACACAGTGATCGTACAGAGAGTTCCCACATGCCCTTCGCCCAGCTTCCCCTAATGTTAACATCTTACATAACCCTGGCACAACTATCAATCTAAGAAATTAACATTAGTACAATGCTATTAACTAAATCATACATGTTATTCAGATTTTCTCTGTTTTTCTGCCAGTGTCCTTTTTTTCTGTTTAAAGATCAAATGCAGGATATCACCTTGCATTTAGTCCTGTTGTCTCCATAGATTCTTCCAATGTGTAACAGTTTTTTTGGTTTTTCTTGTCTTTCATAACCTTGACCCTTTTTAAAGAGTACTAGTCAAGTATTTCATAGAGCATCCTTCAATTTGGGTTTGTGAGATGTTTTCTCATGATGAGATTTGGGTTGTATGTTTGGGGGAAGAATACCACATAAGGGGAACTGCCCTCCTCATTGCATCATTTCAATGAGTACATGACATTAACATGACTTATCACTGGTGATGTTAGCCTTGATCACTTGGTTAAGGTGGTGTCTGCCAAGTTTCTCCATAGTAAAGTTATTATTTTTCTCTTTCCATATTCAATTTGTTAGAAGTGAGTCATTGAGTTCAGTTACACTCAAGGGGAAGAAATTAAGCTCCACCTTTTTGAGGAAGGAGTATCAAAGAATTTGTGGTAATGCATTATTACCACTACAGCAGTTAATAAACTTGGGAGAGATACTTGGAGGCTATGCAAATATCCTTTTTCTCCTTAAAGTTTTGCCCATCAACTTTAGCATTCATCAAAAGAGCCTTCCTGCAGCAATTATCACTGTGGTATTCTAACACCGATTTTCTATTTCCTTCATGCTTTCTACACTTACTAATTAGAATTATTATTTAAGGAAGATTTGTCCCTTCTCCCCCATAATATATGTCTTCAATCATTTATTTATATGAGGATGGACTCATGGATAATTTTATTCTTTGAGTTATAATCTAATACTATCATCTTTATGGTGCTCAATTGGTTATCAGACCTCTTTCAGGTTGGCTCCTATGTCCTTTTGAAATGCCTCCACTCCTGCCCCCTCCTTCCTCTTTTTTTTCTTTCTTTTTTTTAGCACTTTCTTAGTTCCTGGTAGTACAAAATACTACAGGCTCATATATTTCTCCTGATTCAGCCTTAAAATTTCTTTCCAGAATTGGTTATGTAAGTATATTTATTGTTTGTATGTTTGTCAAAATAACCTGTAAAACTGTGTCATCCTTGTGTCCACCTTGTGAGAAGAGTTTGTTAATTATTGATTTAGGCATTTTATTTCTTCTCGAGTCAATTTTAGTGATTATATCTTCCTAGGAATTTGAATATTTTACCTAAATTTTTAAATGTATGAGCAAAATTCTTTATAACATCATTTATAATCCTTTTAATATTTGCATCCCTTATCATCCTTAATATTGTTTGTGTCTTTGCTTTTTTTTTTTGTCAATTATGACAAAAGTTTACATATATATTAGCCTTTTCAAAGAACTCATTTTTGGTTTTGTAAAATCTCTCAAGTTGGATGCTTATCTCCTTGATTTTTTTTCCCTTTCCTCTTTTTCAGTTTAAGTATTTAAGACTACATATATCTCTATAAATGCCACTTTGGCTTGGTTAGTTTTAAAAGTACACTTTTTAAAATAAAAATTCAAAAGAATACTTGGGTGAGAATTGTAAGAAGCCAGAATGTGAAAAGGAAATAAGGAGAAGAGACATAATGAGAAAAGTGAGAGCTGGTAATAGAAGACAAAGAGAGGGGTAAAAAGAGCACTGTTGTTCATGTTATCCTGGATAAGAAAAGTGTAAATAGCACCATCTTCAAAATTGTTTTTTCTTTTTTTCACAATCTCTGGACTCCGCTAGAAAGTCTTAACACCCAGAGGAAGGATGCATCCATTAGATGACATAATAATGATTGAAGTGTTCGAAAAAAATTTTTTAAATGCACTTTAACTTTCTATTCATAAGTAGGAACTGTTTTTGCAATTTCAGCTAGCATAATTTGTGAGGTGATTTGGTCTACACATAGAAGTATTTTACTTGTGAATAAATGTATCATTTAAGTCCACAGATAGTTAAATGGTTAAAAAAAAAAGTACCAAATTTTTATCAAAAAAAAAATGAGGCAGCACCTGGTGATTATTATAACCCAATACAGTCTAACACTTCACTAATGTATTTGAATGAATACAATTTCAATTAATTACTCTGCATCACCACAAAAGCTAGTGGCTTAAAAGAACAATTATTTTAGTATCTCTTATAGTTTCTGCGAGCCAGGAATTTAGGGAAAAGCTAGTTTGAGGTGGTTCTAGCTCATGATGTCTGATGTGGTTGCAGTCAGACAGTGATTGAACCTGGAAAAGCAGGATATTGAAGCAGCTAGGACTGCTCAGGCATCTCTCATCCTTCATGCTCCAGGCCTCTCCATGTAGTCTCTCCACATGAGCTAGTTTGGGCTTCTTTGTAACTATCAGACTGCTCAATGGTTGCTGAAAGCTTCTACAGCAAATTCCAGCTCACAAAAAGTACAAGTTGAGTCACCTTTTATAACCTAGCCTTGAAAGTCACATAGCATTAATTATGCCATACTCTGTTGATCAAAACAATCACAAAACCCCACTCACTTTTAAGGGGTGGGGACACAGACCCAACTCTCAATGGGATGAAAAAATAAAATTTGCAGACATACTTAAAAATCACTACAAATACACAAAAAGTAGAGGAGGACAATTTACAGTCCATTTAGAACGACTAAGCTTTGGTCAGTTTTAAAATAGACCTTCCTTCACCTGGGTACTCCACAAATATGCATATTTTGGCTGTTTTAGACTTTTTTTTTCTGCCATCACCTTTATTTTCCTTCAACATCAGGATCTTTATAAGAATACCGGCAATCTTGGGCATATATGCCACATGAAGGAAGTTCTTTGGGGAAAAAAATGGAAGGAAGTTAACGTTAATGAGAATCCATTTTATGCCAAGTGTACACTTTTATTTATCTCACTGAACCTGTGTAGTTATCTACTGCTATGTAACAAATTATTCTAAACTTTAATGGCACAAAACAACAACTGTATCATTTGCACTAATTTTGATGTCAAGAATTTGGACAGGGCACAGAGGGGCTGACTCATCCATGCTCCACGACAACTAAGATCTCAGCTAAATTGGCTTGAAGCACTGGAGAAGGCTGGCATGGCTGTCCTGTGGCCATAAGGTCTGAGAATGAGATTCTAGCTGTTGGCTGTGTTACTTGATTCTTCTCCATATTGCATTTGCTGAAGCTGGAATGTCTAAGATGATTCGTTCACTTACATGTCTGGTGCCAGTGCTTGGATAGCCGGAATAGCTGGATTAGTCTGGGTGTCTCTGTCTCTACATGCAGCCTCTCCCCATAGCTAGCTTGGGCTTCCTCACAGCATGGTGGTCTCAAACTAGTGAGACTTCTTACATGACAGTTGGCTTCCCCCACAGTGAATGTTCCAAGAGACCAAAGAAGCAGTGAGGCTTCTTATGACCAAGGCTTGAAAGTCACCCACTGTAATTTCCACCATTTCCTATTGGCCAAAATTGAGTCACACAACCATCCCAGATTCCAGGAGGTGGAGGAATAGGTTACATTTCCCTGCGGAAGAACAGCTAGGGCATATAGGGAGGGAAGGAATTGATAGTGGCTACTATAGAAATAAGCTGCCACACTCCCTTTCCACAGATGAGGAAAATGAGACTCAGAGAAGCTAAATAAACTGTGTAGGATTATACAGTAAGTAAGTCAATAAGAAAGTAAATAAGTAAGTGAGTAAGGAATATGGAACACAAACCCAGGTTGATTGACTTCAAGTTCAGAGCACCTTCCATTTTATCTTTCAGCCTCTATGCAACCTATCAATCAGTATTTCCCCATATTTGTTCCTCAGAAGCTCTGCTCCCCCAAAAGCCATTATTTCAAGTAGTTTGGGAGATGTGGAATAACATATTTATTTTTGAGAATCAAAATGCATATGAATATGTAAAAGGTACCAAGATGTCTATTTAACTTTTCCAAACATGTTTGACGAAGGAACCCCTTTTTAATATAAGACCCATCCGTGGAATATGCTTTCACAGATGTTGTATTAAATAATGCAAATAAGAAATGCTAATGTTGATGTTATAAAATTAAAGGCAGAATCTCATCTTACTGAGTTTCATCAACCTGTCAAAATTACATAACAAAGATATTTTCATGATCTGATTAACTATCCAAGTTGAAACTGCTTTGCTGATGTACATACAGTAAGTTTTGATGAAAGAGAAATCTTGTGTAACCAAAGAGTCCCTAAATCCTTGACAATCTATCAGTGAAAAAAAAAAATGTTAAATATAATTTCTGTCTGTTTAAAGAATTTGGGTGTTTATATTTTTAATACCTATAAAATGCTAAATTTTATTAATAAAATATTCTAAATATCAAATTTACTTTTATTATATTGAAGAGAATGTTTGTTATATGGAGGAGAATTTTTGCAACTGTCTATATTTATATGTGTTAAATATATCTTGTCTACATTCAGATAATCTCCAGTACATGGAGATAATCTCTTTGGCACTTTATATATGCCAACCCCTCACTACTGAAAAAATTAAAGAAGAAACAAAAAGGTGGAAAGACACTCTTGGATTGGAAGAATCAACATTGTGAAAAAGTCCATATTACCCAAAGCAATGTACAGATTCAATGCAATCTCTATCAAAATACCAATGACATTCTTCACAGAAGTAGAAAAAACAATCCTAACATTCATATGGAACAGCAAAAGACCTTGAGTATCCAATGTGATCCTGAGCAAAAACAGTAAAGCTGGAGGCATAACACTACCTGACTTCCAATTATACTACAAAGCTATAGGAACCAAAACAGCACAGTACTGGCACAACACTTGGATCAATGGAACAGAATAGAGAACCCAAAAATAAACCCACATACTTACAGCCAACTGATCTTTGACAAAGACAACAAGAACATACATTGGGGGAAAGACTGCCTCTTCAATAAATGGCGCTGGGAAAACTGGACATCCATATGCAGAAGAATGAAACTAGATCTGCACCTCACAACACATACCAAAATTAACCCCCAAAATATACAACACACCACCAGACCTCAGAAACTTTAATGTTATTTGGATGAGATAGGCTTTGCATATTTCAAACAATAACACTGCCAAACAAAGAAATATAATAAAATGATAAATTGAATAAAATCCCAAGTCAAATGCTTCCTACAGTCAAAATATACTATGGAAAGGAAAGAAATAGAATAGTTAAGTAACCAAAGCAGTTTTCATGGAGAGCAGAGTAGCACTTGACTTTAGTCTTGGTAGATGTTGCATAATTTGAATTGGCAGAGAAGAGAAACGAGCACCTGGTCGACAAAGTATGATCAAAGGCAAGTGTAATGAATCCCGTTTTGCCCTGGAAATGACAGTCCTTGCATACACTGCCAATGTTCTGTGTTCTTGTTTCCTGTCTCAACCTTCTCCTGCTTGTTTGCCCCTTCATGGCTCATTGAAGTTCTGTCCGGCAGCTGTGCTCATCCACCACTTGGTTCCCAGTCACCCAGATCCAGCTCAAGTACTTGCTCTTTCATTAAACAAAGCTTTCCAACAATTGTGATCCTCTTTTAGAACTAGATAGCATTGTGGCATCAAAATCAAAATACTTCCTGAGTCTGCAAGGCGGCAGCTAAATCTGATGGAACTGTTATTGAGACTGATGGGTGAGCCCATTGAGTTGGTAAAGATTGATGAAAGTGCTTTCTCTGGGCATGGTGGAACATGGAAAGGTAAAATTTAGAGCTAAGGAAAAGTATGACTGACTATAATTTATTGATTACAGCATCAGGTATGGTTGAAAGTACTCCAAAAGGGAAGACACTGGGGAAAAGTAGGATTTTATGAGGCTTATTCTCACAGGAGAGCTATATAAGATTGAATGAAAAAAGGGGAGACTATAGACAGGAAGATCCAGTGAGAAAGTGATTGGAGTTCACAAGTGAGATGGTGAACGCTGTTTTGATGTGTCAGGAGTAGACATAAAGAGGAAGAGATAAATCTGTCATATTGCAAAGAAAGATTTGCAGAGTTTGGTGACAGTGACCACAGGGGACAACTTTGGTTTTCTCATTTAGAAAGAAAGAGAGAGAGAGAGAGTACTTTCTAGTCTCTTTTTATAAGGACACTAATCCCATCATGAGGACCCCACCCTCATCACCTTATCTAAACCTAATTACCTTCCCCACCTCCTAATACCATCATGTTTGGGGTTAGAGCTCCAACATATGACTTTTGTAGGAACAAAAATATTTATTCCGTAAGAGTTCCCTTTCTGAATCTTCTGTTGAATTCTACCCCATCCTTAAACATATATTATTAAACTGTGGTTATGTTTGTGGATGCATTCATGCAAACTATAATTATTTTTACTATGGAAATATATTTGCATTGTGCAAGCATGCACATTGCTAATATTAATTAACCATCTTCTACCTTGATATGTTTGAGCAAATTTTTCAACTGTAGTTTTCTGGTTTTATGTTTGCATATATATATTGGCTAGGACTAGGTTTGGTTGAATGTAACATAAAAGGCAAATAGCAATGTCTTAAACACAATAAAAATTTCTTTCTCACATAACACAAGTGTGGTGATAAGCTGTCTAAAGCTCATATGTCATGTCTACAGTTGTCAGAGACTGAAGACTCTTTACTTGCTGCTCCTTCATGGAGCATGGCTTCCATTTTCAAGACTCCTTCATCACTCAAGATGGCTTCTAGAGCTCCAACAATCTAAGCATCAGAAAGGAGGAAAAGAGGAAGAGGAAGAAAAGGCACACTTCCCAGTTGAATCAGCACCCTTTAAAGAGCCTTCAATGAAGTACTACACAACAGCTCTACTATACATCTTATTGGCTGGCCATCTCTGTATGAAAGGGTAGTTTTTAGCCAGGCACATTGATGCTCTCATTAATACAGGATTCTGGTAAATAAGAAGGTGAGAATGGATATTATTTCTGTCATAGTATGCTTAGTAGTTAACAGTATAGTCTTCATAGTATTGAGTTCTGTATCTCTCTGGACTATTTTATAAAAGCAAAGAAACAAGAACATATTGTCAGAATCTTGCTACTGGCATAAAAATAAGATATCTCATATGTCTGTGAAGTGACATTTTATTCACACCTTATTAAATTTTCTCTCAACTATTGCTGTAGTCTGAATGTTTGTGTCCTCTCTCCAAAAAATTTTGTACATTGAAACCTAATCCCCAATGTGATAGTACTAGATGGTGGGTCTTTGGGGAGGAAATTAGATCATAAGGGCAGAGTCCTCATGAGTGGGATTAGTGCTCTTATGAAAGAGACTTCAGAGAGCTAGCTAGCCCCTTTCATCATGTGAGGATGCTGCAAGAAGTCACCATCTATAAAGTAGAGAGCAGCCCTCACCAGACACTGAATCTGCCAGTGCCTTGATCTTGGACTTAGCCTTCCGAACTGTGAGAAATAAATTTCTGTTGTGTATAAGCCACCCAGTCTAAGGTATTTTTTTATAGCAGCCAGAACAAACTAAGACAACTTTTTTTATTCTTTTGTGGGTGGTGGTGGTGAATGAATAGGCTTTCTCCAGTCCATCCTACACTCTAACTTAACCTCTCTCGTTACCAGTGGTCTGCTATGGTAAGGAGAGTGGCCAGGGCTAGAAGTGCAGGATACTGATGCTAGTATTTTTTGTGGAATAAAAACAATGAAGTTGGCAAAATTCCTGCAGTAAAATCTGCTATTTAAGTTCGCTTGAAATGCATTTTCTCTGTTTTTACTTGGAAACACCACTACCCTTTAATTTAGGTAACACAAGTGGGCCTGGCTCCCCTGTCTTAGTTTGGGTTTCTCCAAATGCAGACTGTGAAACAAAGACTTGGGTGCAGGTGGTTAATTTGGAAGGTGATCCCAGAAGCACACCCTCAGCCTTCCTATTTCTTTAGTTCCTGGTGATACTTTTCAGTAAGTCCTATTCTCTCTGCCCTGAGATGCCCACTTCCTGCTTCGAAACCCCAACTCATAATAAAATTTTTGCACAAAATTCCTATAAAGGAGTCCTCCTAACAATAAGCCCTACAAAACATGAGTTTTTGATTTTGCTAATTTGCCCAGGAAAATGATGAATGCTGAAGTTCGTGTGTTTGCTTGTTCATTCATTCATTTACTCATTGATCACTCATTTCTCTCTTTCTCTCTAACTCCCCTCCATGCTCTATAATGCATCTACATTTTATTGGCTATAAGCAATATTTTGCTGTCAAAGATGGGGCATTCTGGATCCCTGATGGGACAGCCTGAATTGATATATGATTGGCAAATATTTTTTCCCAGTCTGTGGCATATTTTTTCCTTCTCTTAGCAGTGTCTTTCAAAGAGCAGAGGTTTTAAATGTGTGTGTGTGTGTGTGTGTGTGTGTGTGTGTGTGACCGGTAAGGGGATCGCAACCCTTGGACTGGTGTCGTCCACACTGCGCTCAGCCAGTGAGCGCACCGGCCATCCCTATATAGGATCTGAACCCGCGGTGGGGGCACCGCTGTGCTCCCAGCGCCGCACTCTCCTGAGTGAGCCACGGGGCCGGCCCAGAGGTTTTAAATTTTGATGAAGTTCTATTTATCAATTTGTTCTCTTATAAATTGTGCATTTGGTGCTGTATCTAAGAAATCTTTGTTTAAGCCTAGAACATGAAGGTTTTCTTCTATCTTTTCTTCTAGGAATTTATAGTTTTGGGTTTATATTTAGGTATATGATCCAATGGGAAGTCAATTTTCATATATGCTGTGAGGCATGAATTAGAGTTCATGTTTTATTGAGGGCCTTTTTTTTACTGTCCAGTAGGGTTTTGTGGTTTTTTAAATTTTTTTTCATTGTACACCTTTATGGGGTTCAATTTGCTGTTTCAATACATGCATATATTGTATAATGATCTAATTGGAATAAATAGCACATCTATCATCTAAATATTTATCATTTCTTTGTGGTTATAACATTCAAGTTCCTCTTTTCTGGCTATCTTGAATTATACAATACAATATTATTAGCTATTGTCACCTTAGAGCACCAGAACTTATTCTTGCTATCCAACTGTAACTTTGTAACTTTGTACCAGTCTACCAACCTTTCCCTGGCTCTTTTCTCCTCCCTTTCCCTGCCTCTGGTAACCACTGTTCTACTCTATTTCTCTTTTCTCTCATTTTTACTTATTTTTCTTAACTGAGCCATGAAAATCATATATATTTATGGAGTACAATATGATATTTGGGTACATTCATACTTTGTGCAATGATCATATCAGGTGCTTAGTATATCCATCACCTCAAACGTTTGTCACTTCTTTGTGTTAGGAACATTCAGCATTATCCTGACTAGCTGTTCAAATATACACAGTACTTTGTTCTTAACTGTAGTCTCTCTATACTACTATAGAACCCTAGATCCCATTCTTCCTATCCCTCTGCTATTTTGTATACACTGACCACTCTCTCCCCATCCACCCCTCCCCTTCCCCCAACCAGCCTCTAGGAACCACTATTCCACTCTCTACTTCCATGAGATCAACATTTTTAGCTTCCACATTTGAGCAAGTACATGTGGTATTTCTTTCTCCGTTCCTGCCTTATTCACTTAACATAATTTTATTCATGTTCATCCATGCTGCAGCGAATGGCAGAATTTCATTCTTTTTTTTTTTTTCCTTTTTGTCTTTTTTCGTGTCCAGCAACGGACCGCAACCCTCAGTGTCGCGCCCGTACCGGACCGGGACCGGCAACGGGATCACAACCCTCGGTGCTGCACCCGCCCCTCACTCAGCCAGTGAGCGGGAACTGGTCTGTATGTGGGATCCGAACCCTCGGCGGGAGCGCCGCCGCACTCCCAAGCCGGCCGGCCCAGAATTTCATTCTTTTTTAAGGCTGAGTAGTATTCCGTTGTGTATATATATCACATTTTCTTTATCCAATCATCTATGGAAGGACATTTAGGCTCATTCCAATTCTTGGCTATTGTCAATAGAGCTGAGATAAACATGGGAGTGTAGCTACCTCTTCGACTTGATGATTTCCATTCCTTTGGATATATACCCAGCAGTGGGATTGCTGGATCACATGGTAGTTCTCTCTATAGTTGTCTGAGAAATCTCTATACTGTTTTCCATAGTGGCTGTATTAATTTACAAACTCACAACGTATAAGAGTTCTGCTTTCTCTGCATCCTCGCCAGCATTTGTTATTTATGTCTTTTTGATAATAGCCATTCTAACTGGGGTGAGATAATATCTCATTGTGGTTTTTATTTGCATTTCTCTGATTATTAGTGATATTGAGCATTTTTTCATATGCCTGCTGGCCATTTGTATGTCTTCTTTTGAAAAATGTCTATTCAGTTCACTTGCCATTTTTTTAATCAAATTATTTGGGATTGGGTTTTTTGTTTGTTTGTTTTGTTTTTTACTATTGAGTTGTTTGAGTTCTTTGCATATTCTGGATATTAATTTCTGGTCAGATGCATAATTTGCAAATATTTCTCCCATTTTAAAGGTTGTCTTTCTGCTGTGTTGATTGTTTCCTTTGCTGTACACAAGCTTTTTAATTGGATATAATCCCATTTGTTAATTTTTGCTTTGGATCCTTGTGCTTCTGAAGTATTATTCATAAACTCTTTGCCCAGATCTATGTCCTGAAGTATTTCCCCTATGTTTTCTTCTCAAAGTTTTATAGTTGTGGGTCCCACATTTAAGTCTCTAATCCATCGTGAGTTGATTTTGATATATGGTGAGAGACAGGGGTGTAGTTACATTCTTCTAAATACGAATCTCCAATTTTCCCAGCACCATTTATTAAAGAAACTGTCCTTTCCTGAATGTATGTTCTTGGCTCCTCTGTAAAAAATCAGTTGGCTGTAGGTACATGGATTTATTTCTGAATTCTCTACTCTGTTCCATTGGTCTATGTATCTGTTTTTGTGCCAGTACCATGCTGTTTTGATTACTATTGCTTTGTAGTATGTTATAAAGTCATGCAGTGTGATACCCCTTGCTTTGTTCCTCTTGCTCAGGATTGCTTTGGCTGCTTGGGGTCTCTTGTTCCATACAAATTTTTGAATTGCCTTTTTTTTCTATTTGTGTGAAGTACATCATTGCTTGTGGGAGCACATAGGCTTGACAAAGAACAGGGAGTGCACCAAGGGCAAAAGTCCTAAATGCACTTATGCAAAACCTAAGTGCTGAAAACAGCATGTGCTGGAAACAGCAAATAGTTTCTGCTAGATTAAATAAGAACATTAAGGTCATTCCTTATCCAGCTTTACTCCCTTTCCTTTGCTTCTCAAGATGTTTCCCAGAGATTGCTCAATAGCCAATTTCTTTTCATTCCTTTGATAAATGATTGATTAAGTTGTTTTTTCTCTTGTATTTCCTTGTCTTTACAATAAAAGCTGAAGCAAATACTGACTCAGGGTTGCACCTTGTTTCTCCCTTCTTGAGGGAGTTTTCTTGGTGCAGTCCCTTCAGGCTTCTCATTGCTCTTAATATTTGGGCTCTGAGTAATCTTTGCATCTCCATCACACAGTGAGAAGTGACAATTGGTAGTTTGGTGGGAATTGCATTGAATCTGTAGATCACTTTGGGTAGTATGGTCATTTTGAGGATATTGATTCTTCTAATCCATGAGCATGGGATGACTTTTCAATTTTTTGCACCTTCTTTCAATTCTTTTTTTTTTTTTTAATGGCAGCGGGACCATACAAGGATGTCTTCTTTAATTTATTTAATCAGTGTTTTATGCTTTTCATTGTAGAGATCTTTCACTCCTTTGGTTAAATTTATTCCTAGGTATTTATTTTGTTGTTTTTGCTATTGTAAATGGGATAGCTTTCTTGATTTCTTTTTCTGCTGTTTTGTTGTTGGTGTATAGAAATGCTACTGATTTTTGTGTGTTGATTTTGTGTCCTGAAACTTTCCTGAATTTGTTTATCAGGTCTAGGATTTTTTTGGGGGGGGGGGAGGGGGGTATTGTCTTTACATTTTTGTATCTATAAAATCATGTCACCTGTAAACAGGGACAATTTGACTTCCTCCTTTCCAATTTGGATGACTTTTATTTCTTTCTCTTGCCTAATTGCTATTACTAGTACTTCCAGTACTATGTTGAATAGAAGTGGTGAGAGTGGGCATCCTTGTCTTCTTCCAGTTCTTGGAGGGAAAGCTTTCAGCTTTTCCCCTTTCAGTATGATGTTAGTTATGGGTTTGCCATTTAGAGCCTTTTTTTATATTAAGATACTTTCCTTCTATACCTAATCTGTTGAGAATCTTTATCATGAAGGGATTTTGAATTTTATCAAATGCTTTTTGGCATGTAGCAAGATGATCATATGTTTTTTTCATTTCATTCTGTTAATGTGATGTATTATGTTCTTTGATTTGTGTATGTTTAACCATCCTTGCACCCCTGGGATAAATCCCACTTGATTATGGTTCATAATCCTTTTGCTGTGCTGTTGGATTCAATTTGCTAGTATTTTATTGAGGATTTTTGCATCTGTGTTCATTAGGGATACAGGCCTGTAGTTTTCCTTTTTCTGTTATGTCTTTGCCTGGTTTTGGTATCAGGTAATGCTGGCTTCATAGTATGAGTTTGGAAGAATTCCATCCACTTTAATTTTTTGAAATAGTTTAAGAAAAATTGCTATTAGTTCTTCTTCAAATGTTTGGTAGAATTCAGCAGCAAAGCCATCTGGTTCTGGGCTTTTCTTTGTTGGGAGACTTTTTGTGACTGATTCAATCTCATTATTTGTTATTGGTCTATTTACGTTTTCTATTTATTCTTGGTTCAGTCTTGGTAGGGAATATGTGTCCAGGAATTTATCCACTTCCTCTAGGTTTTCATATTTATTGGCATATAGTTGTTCATAACAGTCTCTGATGAGTCTTTGTATTTTAGTGCTGTCTGTTATAATGTCTCCATTTGCATTTTTGATTTTATTTATTTGAGTCTTTTCTCTTTTTTTTCTTGGTTAGTCTGGCTAATGGTTCATCACTTTTGATTATCTTTTCAAAGAACCAGCTTTTTGTTTGGTTGATTTTTTTGTATCATATATTTAGTCTCAATTTCATTTATTTGTGGTCTGATTTTTATTTATTATTTCTTTTCTTCTTATTATTTTCAGTTTAATTTGTTAAACCTCAGTTCCTTGAGATGTATTGTGAGGCTATTTATTTGAAATTTTTCTTTTCTTTTTTTTCGATGTAGGCATTTATTGTTATTTATTTATTTCCTCTTAATACTGACTTTGCTGTATTCCATAGGTTTTGGTATGTTGTGTCTCTGTCTTCATTAGCTTCAAGAATTTTTTTAAATTGCCTTCTTAATCTCTTCTTTTTTTTTTTTTTTTTTTTTTTTTTTGTGACCGGTAAGGGGATAGTTAACCCTTGGCTTGGTGTCGCCCGCATTGCACTCAGCCAGTGAGCGCACCGGCCAGCCCTATATACGATTCAAACCCGTGGCCTCAGCACTCCCAGGGCCACCGTGCTCCCAGCGCCGCACTCTCCTGAGTGAGCCACAGGGTCGGCCCCTTAATCTCTTCTTTTAACCATTGGTGATTCAAGGACGTGTTGTTTAATTTCTATGTATTTGTGTAGTTTCACAGTTCCTCTTGCTATTGATATCTAGTTTTATTCTATTATGGTCAGAAAAAATACTTACAATATTGATTATTTTGAACTTGTTGAGACTTATTTTGTGGCCTAACATATGGTCAATCCTAGAGAGTGTTCCATGTGCTGATGAAAGGGTGTATTCTGCAGCTGTTGGATGAAATGTTCTGTCTATGTCTGTTAGGTCCATTTCATTTATGGAGGATTTTTGTTGTTGTTGCATATAGATATCAAATCATTACATCATCATTTGTTGGAAAAACTATTCTTTCACCACTGAATTGTCTTTGCTTCTTTTTCTGAAAATCAGTTGTCCATACATATGGTACATTTCTCTCTATTTGGTTCCATTGATGTACTGGTCTATTTTTACATCAATATCACACTGTCTTCTTTTATGGGTATGAGAGTATCTCAAAAAGTTTTTACAAAAATGAAATTAAAAGATAATATGAACCTTTCCATGAACTCCTTAAAGACCCCTCATAAGTTCTGAGATTTGGTAATGTTAGCCCTCTGTGTTTTTCTTTTTAAAAATTCTTTTGGACTTCTGGTCAAGATGGTGGAATAAATGGTCCCCAGCATCACTCCCACAAATCAACCAATTTACAAGTATTAAAAAGCAATGTTGGCCAAGCTTGGCTGCTAGAGCACAGGGGAAGAGGAGGAGAGACCTATGGAGTGCCTGAAGGTGGGAGAAGCCATGATGATAGAAAGAAAACCCTCCTCTGACCATTTCATATCCCAGCCATTTCCAGGCTGGAGCTGCTGAGTGCATGGAGCAGGAGCTAGCAAAAAGCCACAGCTGTACCTTTCAGATGAAGTTGCTTGGAGGTGGCAGGGAAGAAGAAAGCTTTGGTGGCCCTGAGTCCGGCAATACCACTAATATGGTTCTTGTGGACCCACATAGGACTGAGGAGTCACAACAACTGAAAAAAAGGAGCCACTCAGAAGCCAGTGAATCATTGCAAGGGACTGGAGCATGGCCTGTCCCATGGGAAGTGTTTAGAGCACAAGCAGTGGGCCCACCGGGGAAACATTGGGGCACAGCAAGGACAGCTGATCTGCCCCCCAATCAGCATAGGACCACTCAGAGGAGACTGGTCAGGAATATAGAATCGCATGGGGTGCAGTTTGACAAAAGACTCAGGCCCATACCAGTGTTTCTACACAACTCAGATGCATCAGATTTCACTAGAACTGGAAGTACCTATAAAGTCAACCATTAAAACCTGAGCTGCACAAAAAGCCTTCCCTAGGGAACCAGCAGCAAAGCTGCAAAGCAGCAATTTACTTCAACCACAGAGTTCCAGTACTGGTCCTCACAGGAAGTTCCCCCATTTTAGAAGTAAGCAAAGGACAGCAAATTAGTTCCAGTGCAGAGTTTGAGTGGTGGGAATAGCAAATAATCCAACACAGAACTGAAAGAAAAAACAAAGTACCCACAACCAGAGAAAAAGTTTGATATTAACTAGTAAAGGTCTCATTTCACCAAAGAACACCTATAACACCTAGAAGGACCAGAAGTCCCCTGGGCTACCAAACCAGAAAGGGGGAATGGCTGGGGGCTTCAGCCATGCACCCCAATACCCACAACCAGTCATGATGGTAGGGGCCAAGGGCCTCAGCCACACCTCTCTCACAAGCACAACCACCCCAGCAATGACCACTGAGCCACCAGCAGGAAGTGCCCTGAGCTCCCCCACACCTGCAGCTAGCCCAGCAACAACCACCAAGCTGCAGCAAGAAGGGCCCTGGGTTTCCAAGCTGGGAAGTAGGAGGTGAGAGTTTTTGCCACACACCCCTGACATCTGCACCCAGCCTAGTAATGACCAAGCCACTGCTGGAAGCCCCCTAGTCTCCCCTGTGGGAATGTGGGGGGTGCCATGGGCTTCAATCCCACCCCTCCTCCTTCCTCCTTCTTCCATCACATTTCCTTCCCCTTTCCCCTCTCCCCTTCCCCCCCAACTGCTCTGCAACAACATCATAGAATGTAAAAAAAAATTAATAAAATAAAATAAAAAAATAAAAGTTGTTTTGGCTAGTCTAGGCTCTTTGTGTTTCCATATGAATTTTAGAATTGGTTTTTCAATTTCTACCAAAAACTCCTGCTGAGATTTTGTTTGCAATTGCATTGAATCTATAAATTAGTATGCAGAGAATCTTCATTTTAACAATATTGAGTCTTCTAACCCATAAATGCAGTATGTCTATCCACTTATTTAGGTCTTTCTTAATTTCTCTCAACAATGTTTTCTTGGTTTTAGTGTGCAGATCTTTCACATACCTTGTTATATTTACCCCAAATTATTTCATATTTTTCATGCTATTTTAAGTGGTGTTGTTTTAAAATTCTAATTTTCAATTGTTCATTAATGTTACATAGAAATAAAATTAATTTTTGTTTATAGATCTTATGTCCTGCAACCTTGATAAACTTGGTAAATTAGTTACAGTGCTTTTGTTTTTTGCAGATTTCATCAGATTTTTCACATAAATTATCACATTGTATTTGAATGCACACAGTTTTATTCTTCCAGTCTGGATGTCTTTTATTTATTTTTCTTGCCTTATTGCACTGGTTAGAACTTTTACAACCTTTATTCATTCCTGATTAGGAAGAAAGCATTCAGTTTTCGCCATATTATGATGTTAACTGTAGGTTTTTCATAGATGCCCTTTGTCAGGCTGAGGAAGTTTCTATTCCTAGATCGGTGTGATTTTTTACGAGGAATGGGTGTTGAATTTTGTTAAATGCTTTCTTTATGACTATTGAGATTATAATATGAGGTTTTTTTAGTTTGTTAATATGGTAAACTGTATTGATTGATCTTCAAAATATTAAATCAATTTTGCCTTCCTGGGATAAACCTCATTTGGTCATTGTGAATTTTCTTTTTTGTAAATTGTTGGGCTTGATTTGCCAAAATTTTATTAGAATTTTTAAATTTTTGTTTCATTTTAACATTTAATTGTACATATTTGTGGTGTACAGTGAATTGTTTCAATACATGCATATAGTGTACATTGATTCATTTAGGGTAGATAACATACCTTCGTACACATTGATCCACAACTATCCCTCTTCACATCTCCCCTCCCCTCCTGGCCCCTGGTAACCATTATTGTACCCTCTACTTCTATGGGAACCTTTTTTAAAAAATAGATTCCACATATGTGTGAGGCCATGTGGAATTTGTCTTTCTGTGCCTGGCTCACTTCACTTTGCATAATGGTCTCCAGTTCCATCCATGTTGCTACAAATGAAAGAATTTATTTATTTACTTTTTGTAGCTGAATAGTATTTCATTGATAGAAAGCCAAAGTTTTGTATCCATTCATCCTTTGATGAGCATTTAGGTTATTCCACCTCTTGGGAATTGTGAAGAGTGTTGCAATGAACATGGGAGTACAGGTGTTTCTTTGATATACTGATTTCATTTTCTTTGGATATATGCCCAGTTGTGAGATTGCTGGGGCATAAGGTAGTTCAACTTTTAGTTCTCTGAGGAACTTCCATACTGTTTTCCACAATGGCTATACCAATTTACATTCCCACCAAAATGTAGGAGAGCTCCCTTTTCTTTGCATCTTCACCAGCATTTGTCATCTTCTGTCTTTTTGATAATATCCATTCTAACTGGAGTATTATGATATCTCATTATGGTTTTAATTTAATTATATCCTCTTGTTGAACTGATCCCTTTATCAGTATATAATGACATTTCTTATCCTTTTTTACTTTCCTTGGTTTGAAGTCTATTTTGTCTGATATAAGTACAGCTATTCCTGCTCTTTTTAAATTTCCATCGGCATGAAATATCTTTTTCTGTCCGTTCATGCTCACTCAATGTATGTCCTTATAGGTGGGATGAGTTTCTTACAGGCAGCATATTGTTGGTTCTTGTTTTAAAATCCATTCAGCCAGTCTGTGTCTTTTATTTTTCTTTCTTTCTTTCTTTCTTTTTCTTTATTTTATTGATTATATGTATGTTTCTGGGGTACAGAATCAAATATCAATACATGTGTATAATATGTGGTGACCAAATCAGGATAACTAGTATACTCATGTTTACAAAACATTATCAATCTTTGTGACCCTTAACTAGTTTCTTGCTAATCCCCTCCCCCACTTCCCACATCTAATAACCACAGTTCTGTTCCTTTGTTTTTCTTGAAAGTTTAATGTATTATTGTGATTGTTTCTTTCTTTCTTTCTATACTTTCTTACTTTATTTTCCTCCCACTTACGAGTGAGAACATGTGGTATTTCTCTTTCTGTGCCTGGCTTATTTCACTTAACATAATTTTCTCTAAGTTCATCCATGTTGCTGCAAATGGTGGAATTTCATTCTTTTTTATGGCAGAGTAGTATTCCATTGAATATATATGCCACATTTTCCTCATCCAGTCATCTGTTGATGGACATTTAGGTTGATTCCAACTCTTAGCTATTGTAAATAGAGCTGCAATAAACATGGGAGTGCAGGTATTCCTGCAACAAGATGATTTCTATTCCTTTGGGTACATACCCAACAAGTCCACCTAGCCTCTGTCTTTTAATTGGGGAATTTAATCCATTTACATTTAGAGTTATTATTGATATATAGAGATTTGTTACTGTTATTTTATTCTTTTTTCTGGTTCTTTGGACGATTTTTTTTTCCTTTTTTTCCATTCTTACTGTCTTTCTTTGTGTTTAAGTGGTTTTCTCTAGTAGTATATTTTGATTTGTTGCTAATTTTAGTATGTCTATTATAGGTTTTGTGTTATGGTTTCCATGAGGCCTACAAAAACATATTATATTTATAGCAGATTATTTTAAACTATTAACAACTTTTATTGTTAAGAAAAAAGAAAGGGCCGGCCCGGTGGCGCACTGCTACAGTGTGCCGCTTGAGAGCGCGGCGGCGCCCCCGCCGAGGGGTCGGATCCCACATACAGACCGGTTCCCGCTCACTGGCTGAGCGAGGTGCGGGTGCAGCACTGAGGGCTGCGATCCCATTGCCGGTCCCGGTCCGGTACGGGAGCGACACTGAGGGTTGCGATCTGTTGCCGGACACGAAAAAAAAAAAAAAGAAAAAAGAAAAACAACAAATCTAACTCTACCTTTTGATGTTATCCCTCCCCCTTTTGACATTTTGTTGTTTCAAGTTACTTCTTTTATTGCCTGTCTTTTATATGTTGTTGTATTTGTTATTGTCTTGTTAGGTTTGTCCTTTAGTCTTCATACTAAGAATATGTGTTTTACTCATCACCCTTACAATATTGGATTATTCAAAGGTTGTCTGTGTAATTACTAAATAAAGTGAATTTTGTACCTTCAAATGTTTTCTTGCTGCTCCTTAGCATTGTCTTCTTTCAGACTGAAGAATTTTTAGCATTTCTTGTAAGGCAGGTCTAGTGTTAAGGAATTCCCTTAGCTTTTGTTTGTCTGAGAAAGACTTTATTTCTCCTTTATATTCAAAGGTTAATTTTGCCAGAGAGAATTCTTAGTTGACAGTCTTTTTCCTTCAGCACTTTTAATATATTATTTCACTCTCTCCTGGCCTACAGGGCTTCTACTGAGAAATCTTCTGAGAGTTATATTGAGGATCTCTTGAATGTTATGTGTTTCCTTTCTCTTGTTTCTTTCAGTATCCTTATTTTGTCTTTGGTTTTTGATGATCTGATTATGATGTGCCTTGGGGTGTTCCTCCTTGGATTAAATTTGGTTGGCAGCCTCTGAGCTTCCTATAACTGGATGCTGTCATCTTTTTCCATACTTAGCAAATTTTTAGCCATTATTTCCTTAACTATGCTTCCTAAATCTCTTTCTTTTTTGTCTCCTTTGGGCACATCAATTATGTAGAGGTTATTTTGCTTGAAGGAGTCCCATAATTGCTGCAATTCTGTTTCATTTTTCTTTTTTTTTTGTTTTTGCTCCTCTGATTGGATACTTTTTTATGTTCTACCTTTCAGCTCATTGATAATTTCCTCTGTTTGATCAAGTCTGCTGTTGCAGCTATCGAGTTTTCCAGCTCAGATATTGTATTGTTCATTTATAGAATTTCTACTTGGTTTTTTATTCTATTTCTTTGTCATGTTTCTTGTTCTGCTCCTGGATTGTTTTCCAAACATCAAGTTTTTACCTGTATTTTCTTGTGATTTCCTATGCTTTTGTTCATTTCCTTTGATTGTGTCATATTTCTCTGTTCTTTCTCAATCTGTGTGTCTTTACATGGATGCCTGTGCATTTGAGGAGATGGCTACCCCTTCTAGGTTTCATAGGTGTTATTTGGTAGTGTTATGCCTTTCCTGCTCAATTTTAGGACTTTGCCTCTGGTCTGTGGTTTCTTCCATTCTGTGGTGGATTAATAGCAACCACTACCACTTGAAGACTTCAATAGAACTAATTTGCTGTTCTGTGGTTAATTCTCAGATTGGGAGAAACTTCCTGCAAGGACTGGAACTTGCACTCTGTGCCTGAGCTAAATTGCTGCCTTGCTGCTGTTTCTCAGACTGGGAAAAACTTTGTGTGTGGATTAGATTCTAAATGTCAGTATTTTAATCACTTTTGAGTCATGTGGGGTCACCACAAATGCAACTAGGCTCTGTGGAAAATTCAGCTGAGGACCGAGTCTTTCCTGCAAATTGTGCCCCCTAAAGTTTTATCCCATGGACCATTCTCCACTGTGTGGCACCTGTTCTGATCATAAGGCAGATCAGCTGCCTACACTACTCTCTGATACATCACTGGTGGATCAGCCCCCAAGGCATTGCAAATATTTCCCATGTGCCAGGCCCTGCATGAATCCCCCACAAAGACTCACTGATCTCTGAGTGATTCCTTCCTCCCTTCAGCTATGGCCCCTCCCTCCTGCATAGGCACAGGGGAAGCTTGTGAGCAGCTTTGCTGGTCTTGGAAATGGGATGGTGCCTTCAAAGTGATTTTTTTTTACTAGTGGTCACAGCACCCTTCTCCCCTGCAGATTCCAAGAATCTTCATGCAAAGGGCACTGCTGAGGCTTTGACATCTCCAGGTACCTGTTTTGTGGGTTGGTAGCTGCTCTGTGCACTGTGCAACACTGCCCCAGGTTGCAGCTGGTTCTGGGTCTGATCTGGGTGATTCCTCCTCTTGCTTGCCAAAGCTTTCCACTCTTTCATGGACTCACTGGGTCTCTCCTCTTTCCCCAAGTTCTAGTGATTACAGGATGGCAGTCTTTGTGTTTTAATAGTTGTAGGTTGATGACTTGCGGGGAGCAAAACCAAGGTTCTAACATCTCTTCTGACATCTCAGTGATGTTTGTCTTGTTAAAATTTTTACATCTATGTTCATGAGGTATACTGTGGTTGTAGTTTTCTTTTCCTGTGATGTCTTTCTTTGATTGTAATAGCAGGGTAATTGTGGCCTCATTGAGCAAGTTGGGAAGTATCTCCCCCTTTTTAATATTCTGGAAGAAAATTGTGCAAAACTGGCATTATTTCTGCCTTAAATGTTTGATAGAATTCACCAGGGAAGCCACCTGCACCTAGAATTTTCTTTGTGAAAAGGTTTTTAACTATAGATTCAAGTTCATTAATAGAGATGTAGGGCTATTTACATTATCTGTTTTTTCTCCTGAGACAGTTTTGGTAGCTTGGAATTTTTTTCATTGTCAATTTTTCTGTTGTCAATTTTATTACCTTAAGGTGTTTATTATATTCCCTTATTATCCTTTCCAATATCTGTATAATCTATAGTGATGAAACCTCTCTCATTTCTGATATTTGTAATTTGTGTCTCCTTTCTATCCCCGCCCCCCCGCAATAAGTCTGACTAGAGGCTTATCAGTTTTTGTTGATCTTCTCAAAGAATCAGCCTTTTTTGGACAGTATTTTTATTGAAACATAATTGATCATACATATTCGTGGAGTACAGATTTGAAAATCAATACCTGTGATCAAATCAGGATAATTAGTACACTCATATGTATTATTCAGTGTTCTCCAGAGAGACAGAATCAATAGGATATGTTATAATTATATGAGAAGGATTTATTAGGGGAATTAGCTCACGTGACTATGAAGAAAAGTCTCACGATAGGCCGTCTATAAACCAGATGCCAGTAGCATGGCTCAGTCCAAGTCCAAAGGCCTCAAAACCAGGGAAGCTGATGGTTTCCTTGGTGTAAGTTCGGGAACCCAAAAGTTGAAGAGTCTTGAGCTCTGATGTCCATGGACAGGAGAGAAGAGTGTATCCCAGCTCCAGCAGATCAAGAGAGAGCTTCACCTCTTTCCTCTGTCTTTTATTCTCTCCGGACCCCCAGTGGATTGGATGGCTCCCACCCACATTGAGGGTGGGTCTTTCTCACCCAGTCCACTCAGACTCTCATACTAATCTCTGCTGGAAACACCCTCACAGACACACCTAAAAAGATAGCTTTACCAGGTTTCTCAATATTTCATCTAATGAGGTTGACACCTAGAATTAACCTTCACACTCATGTTTACAAAATGTAATCAATCTTTGTTACCTTTCACCAATTTCTCACTAACCTCCCTCCCCTTCTCCTTGTCCCACCTCTAATAACCACAGTTTTGTTCTCTTTTTCATTAAAAGTTCAATATATTATTGTGATTGCTGCCTTTCTTTCTTTCTTTCTTTCTTTCTTTCTTTCTTTCTTTCTTTCTTTCTTTCTTTATCTTGGTTTCCTTGTTTCTTTAATTTTTTAGCTCCCACTTATGAGTAAGGACATGCCATATTTCTCTTTCTGTGCCTGGTTTATTTCACTTAACATAATTTTCTCTAAGTTCACCCATGTTGCTGCTAATGGCAGAATTTCATTCTTTTTTTTGGCAGAGTGGTACACCATTGAGTATGTGTACCAAATTTTCTTTATCCAATTGTCTCTTGATGGGCATTTAGGTTGGTTCCAACTCTTGTCTATTGTAAACAGAGCTGTGATAAACATGGGTCTGCAGGTATCCCTTCAACATGATGATTTTTATTCTTTTGGGTATATACCTAGAAGTGGGATTGCTCAATTATATGGTAGTTGTATCTGTAGTTGTCTGAAGAACATCCATACTGTTTTCCATAATGGCTGCACAGCCCCACCAACAGTGTAGGAGAGTTCACCTTTCTCCACATCCTCATGAGCATTTGTTATTCTCTTCCTTTTTGATAATGGCCATTCTAACTAGGGTGAGATGATATCTCAGTTTGGTTTTAATTTGCATTTACCTGAGACTGAGTAATGTTGAACATTTTTTCATGTATCTGTTGGCCGTTTCTATATCTTCCTTTGAGAAGTGCTTATTCAGCTCCTTTGCCCAGATTTTTAATTGGGTTACTCATTTTTTTACTGTTAAGTTGTTTGAATTCCTTGTATATTCTGGATATTAATCCCTTTTTTGATGCATAGTTTGCAAATGTTTTCTCCCATTCTGTAGGTTGTCTTTTCACCCTGTTAATACTCCCTGACTTCAAACTATAGAACAAAGCTAAAGTAACCAAAACAGCATGGTACTCACATAATAACAGACACTCAGACCAATGGAACAGAATAGAGAACCCAGAAGTCAACCCACATACTTACAGCCAACTGATCTTTGACAAAGACAACAAGAACATACATTGGAGAAAAGACTGCCTCTTCAATAAATGGCGCTGGGAAAACTGGACATCCATATGTAGAAGAATTAAACTAGATCCTTACCTCTCACCATATACCAAAATCAACTCAAAATGGATTAGATTTAAATATAAGACCTGCAACTATAAAACTGCTGAAAGGAAACATAGGGGAAATACTTCAGGATGTAGGACTTGGCAATGACTTTATGAGACCTCAAAAGCACAGGCAACTAAAGAAAAAATTTTTAAATGGGACTATATCAAACTAAAAAGCTTCTGCACAGCAAATGAATCAGCTTTTGCTTTCATTGATTTTTTTCTATTGTTTTCTGTTTTCTAGTGCATTGATTTCCACTCTTATCCTTATTATTTCCTTTCTTCTACTTATTTTATACCCATTTTTTTTCTAGTCTCTTAAGATGGAAGTTGAGGCCATTTATTTCAGACCTTTGCTCTTTTCTTTGTTGGCTTATCAGCTATAATTATTGTTTAATTTTATTGGTTGCTTTAGAGTTTATAATATATGTCTTTTTCTTATAATAGTATATCATCAAGTGATAGTGTGTAGTATACTTTAGGTAGTTTTCAAGTCTGCCTTATCTTTTACATTCAGCTGGGCCCTCTCAAGTCTCCTCTCTAAATGCCCATGGTTTCCTGGTTAGCCTTTGATATTTGGAGAATGTATCTAACCCTTCTATGGTCCTCTCAGTTTCAGTATCCTCCTATTAAATTTTTGGCTTGTGCACTACATGCCCCAACCAGAACCCCAACCTAGCAGAGCTGTGGATTTTCCCATTCGTTTCTTACCAAGTTTGCTACTTTTATTGAAGATAACACTCCAAATCAAGTCAACCTCTCTGATAGTGTCTTAGTTGAATGAGTATCGAACTTTTTAAAGAAAAACACATAAATCTATGGTTAATAAAGATGACGGAATCAAGTATGTAAATAGTAAAAGAAAAAAGGGGGCATATAAAGCAGATTAAGTAAGCACATTCAGACACAGATCAAGATAGACATACATATAGAGTGACAGACCTTCATGATAGCAAGTTCACTTTGAAGCTATTACAAGCTGGATTATATTTGGAGCTCTGTACAAAGATATATTATCTTGTAATATTTATGACAAGAAAGAGATGAATTAAGTTGGGATCTGCACAGATGTGGCTCATGGTTCAGTCAGTTCTTACCATTACTATAACCGGTGGCCACAAATGTCAGGGGGAAAATTAAGTGATGGACATTTATTTTCTGCAGGGATGGTGGAATTAACAAAAGCATTCTATCTACCAAGTATGGCCAGAGTCCATAACCTGGCTGCTTCTGTTTTTAGCCAGGTATAAAATAAATTGGAAAAGCACCTTAATGCAGATTTCAGCGAATTCTAGATAAGTAGTGATAAAAATTTAAATCATTAGCTTTTCCAAATTTGTTTTCAATATAGGAATCATTCTTCCTAAGAATTATCTGAGGAATTTGGGCTCTCAGAGGACAAAGAAACAAGATATACTCATGTGTGTTCTGCTTCGTTGCCTAAAATGTGAGGCCACTTCTTGTCCCAGCCAGCCTGCACCACATAAAAGCAGGAGCAGAAGGCCTCATAGTACTCACAGTCATTATCTTGAAGCATGTTCCCTAATCCATCTCTCACCACACTCCCCAACCATTTTCTCTTCATCCTGGACTTGTGCTCAGTTGACGCTACCTTTGACCACCCAATGCTAAGGCCTCACCCAGTCTAGTCTGGCCTTTTAGAGCCTAAAATTCAACATAGTACTCTCAAGTTGCATCTTTTCCAGGTGTCTTTTCCAGATTTTGGTAGCGGAACCCTGTAGTCCTTATATATTAACAATATTAGCAACCTCCCAACCTTGGCTCTCTAATGAGCACCCACCTGCAGCCACAATTTACCAACCTTCCAACCAGTTAGAATAACTTCTTTGCTTTTATTTGTGCCTTAGGCTTGCTGAAAAATGAAAAACATTTAATCACTGAGGTAGAGAGAGTAGTAGGAACCACAGGAAGCTACAAGTCAGAGTCACATTGCTCATACCTGCTCTCATCGTGCCTTGGTTTATCTTTGGTCACCTACTAGAGAGCACAGTGAACATGGGGCCATGGAGAGGCAGGATTCTGGAGTCAAGCTGACCTAGGTTTAAATCTTGACTCTGCCATTCCTCAGATGTGAGACTCTAGGCAGATGCCATAAACCCTCTGAGCTCCAGTTTCCCAGACATGTCTTTGGTAAATTGTGGCTAAAAATAGTATCCAGTCTTCTGACTTCCTGCCCAGCCTTACCAATGGAGAGCTCCATGCTCACTCTCTATTATCCGGATATCAAGGTCAGTCATCTTAGACATCCAGCCACTCTGAGCCTCTGAAAGTCCAGCTCCCCTGGACATATTACTCTTGGCCTGTTTTGGTCTCCTGAGCTGGGACATTCCCTAAATCCCTGGAGTTCTACAAATAGTACTTCTCTTTTGATCCTTGTGCCCTTGAACCACTCTGTCTGGCTGTTCGTCTCATCTGGGGGCCCTATAATGTTGGCAGAGGAAGAGACTCGGCATGATTTGCCATCATTGTGGAGCTTCTTTTCTAGGGAAAGATGACGTTATCACCTCCAGATTTAGTCCCCTTTCAGTGATCAACTCTGAATACCTAATTATCTTGTGCTTACCTTGCTTTTTGCCTAAAAACACACTTTAGTACTGCAGTGGATTGAATGGCTCCCCAAAGTTATTGAAGCTTAATCTCCATTGTAACTGTTTAGGGTGGGAAATCCAATTATAGTAATTGAAAGGTGAAGCTTTGAAGACCTGATTAGATTCTGATACTATGCCCTAGTGAATGGATTAATAATGTGGTCATGAGCGTGCTTCTGAGGGCTTTAAAAGGAGAGCATGTGAGAGTCTCTCTGTTCTGCCATTCTGTCATGTGAGACCCCTGTATCATTGTCATCCATGTGTCACAAGGCCTTCACCAGATGTGTTCCCTGAACTTTGGACTTCCCAGCTTCTGAAACTGTAAGAAACAAATACTGTTTCCTTATAAATTACCCAGTTTAAGGTATTTTTTTTTATAAGCAACAGAAATGCACTAATACAGGTACTTAGCCTCATTTGGGAGTCTGCAATTTGAAGGTTTCAACAAAATCTCCAGAAAGTCCTCCTGAGTACTCTCAAATAAAAAAGATGCTACCCACTTAACCCTTGCTTACCTGGTGACTGGGGTGCCTGGGGTTCCCAGGCCCTCCACAGTGCCTATGAGAAGGTGGAAATAGGAGCCTGCCCATACTCTCTGGATAGCTGGGATCTGGAATTTGTTGGTCTACCTCATCTCTGAGGTCTTATTTTAGAGGCTGAGTGCTGCTCAATTTCTTCAGCCCTTCATTGTGGGTAATATTTTCTGAAATAAACCTAACTAGCTAGGTACAACCATACTCCCCGCCATGAACTTCCAAAACCTCACCCATATTCCCACACTCTTCCTAGATCGGACTCCCTTGGTTTTCCATCTCTGCCTGGAGTTAGATTGGATTTCCTGTGCCCTAGTTAGACTTGTTCCCTGAATGTCGGCCCTTTTTCTGACACATCCTACCCACATTTGGCCCCTCATTTTCTTTAGCTTCCTATGTTCTTCCTTCATCACCCTCCTGCCTTATTTGATCCTCTCAGTCCCAGCAAGCAGAGCAGCCACAAGACTCAACAGAGTGCCCTCATATGCCTTGGAGGTGTCAATAGTGATTGATGGTGGACTTACAGGTCAGCTGCTCAGCATCTCTGCTTTGTAATTCAGAGGTGAAGTCTGTGCTTTGATACACAAAAGTGTTGTCTTGGTTTTATCACTGCCTCCCTTTTAACTTCTGACCTGCATCAAAAAAAGTTCTTTCTCTCAGTCCCCTAAACTTACCTTTCTCAGCCCTATTTTGGGTAGAATTTTTTCTATAACCAATGCCTTTGAATAAACCTTTTATGCCACATTGTTTCAGACTGTAGGAAGCCAGCCTAAGCAATGTTCATGCATTTTGATGTTTTCCAGCCAAACATCTAATTGAGTTGATTTCTATGACATTTTAGAGCCACCCACTCAACTTCAAATTTTAAAAAACTTGCAATTGCACCTTTGTGTTCTGCTTCCATCTAAACAAAACTCAGCACACATCACATTTTTCTTTTGAGAAAAAAAAAAGTATAATAAAAACTCTCTGAGAACAAAAAAGACATGGAGCTTCTCCCTCCCATGAAGTCCCAAGTAAAACAGAAGAATGATGGCTATTAGAATAATAGCCATATTTATGTTGTTATAAGATACAGAATCATTCAGACACACACAAACACCATATTTCCATGTATATAAGATTTCAGACATTTCTGGTTAAAACAGAAATCATTGGTACTGCCTAAACTACAGCAGAGGATCAAGATCTGCTCAACTTTTTCCCATTGACTGTTCAATTCCTGGCATATATCAAGCAAACTCTGATTAAAAAGGCTTCCCAATGTGGTGCATGTAAACTGAAGTGTACTTGCAGTGGGATGAGCTACTGGATCACTGGAATCAAGAACTGAACCAAACAGAGTACAAGTGGTAATAAGCAAAAGAATGGGAACAGCATTTGAGATCTTCAGTCAATAAGTACTAAAAGAAATATTAAAGGTATGATTAGAACTCTAGCTGCTCTATTACCAACCACGTGCAAAAGAAAATATACAGGTAGAAACATTATGCACTGGCTGTAAAAAAAAAAAGAAGCAGGCAGAATTAGCAAGACTCCATGTCTTATCTAGTTACTGTGGATTTTTAATTAAAGATTTCAAAAATTAATAGAATGTCGATGAAGGCCTTCTTTGCCTATGGGAGGGGTACCATCTCTGATATCTGGACCTGAGTTCTGACTCCAAAATGTTTTAGCTGTGTGATCTTTGGCAATTTATGTAACATCTTTGGTCTCTGTTTCTACTATTATAGAAAGGGAATAATAATGGTAGCAAATCCTAAGATTGTTGTAAGGATTAAATGAGATACTGCATTGGAAGAGCTGAGCACAATGGTGTCTGTTATAAAGCAAAAATTCAATGGATTTTAGCTATGATTATGATTATTACAATGCAAATGTTATTTTTGATGGCTTTTCATATGTGGCCCCCTGATCAGAGAATAATCACTAATAGTTAAGGATCAGCAGAGGGAGTTACTTTCCCCATGAGTGGGTATTGGGAGGACCAGATTAGAGGATGAAAGGGCACTTATAAATGTGGGTAAAGTCCTGTGAGTTTTATGGGCCTATTGCCATTTTTGTGGATCCAGACACTTTTCAATCCCTTTTTGTCAAATTGTGATGATAAACGTAGCTGGCTGCCAGCCCTCCCTGGCCCTCACCACCTTAATTATGATTGAGGCAAAGGTATGACTCAATTTAAACACTGCCTCATCAGATTACAGAGCCCAGCCCACAAGCTAGGGCACTTTTTATCTCATGAGGCCTTATTTTTGTCAAAACTTTCTGAGCCTTAGGATATGGGGGCTGATGTACACTCATTGCCTCCTTTCTGGAAGCAAAATGGAAGAAACAGAACTTCAGCCTCCATGTCTCTTTACAGCCTCAACCTTCAGGGATGGTGCCTCTCTCATGAGCAGAAGGGGCCTTAATCTACTTCAGGAGTCTCAAACTCAGATGCCTAGGGTGGCCCACAAATAAATGAAACAAGCTGGGAGATCTGTAGGGCTTGTGACTACCTGAGAGCTTGAGTCTCATTAGAGGGCAGCTCCAACCAATTGTTGTCACCTAAGAATATGACCTCACTGATGTTAGAACACTTAATTTTTCAAGATAAGATACAAATCTAGGTTTTTATGTTGAATCTCCTAATTTCTAGCTGTTGGAAAATATTCAAATTTTTTTAAAACAGCATGTGAACCCAACAATTTTTTTTTTTTTTTTTTTTTTGCCAGACATAGCCAAAAGATCACCAGGTTAGGATTCTCCTCTACATGGTATTATTTCAGTTTCCTGGGAAGGCTCTTTCAGATTCCAAACATGTTCCCTGCCTTCTGCCACTCCACTGGAAGTCCAGCTGAGTCTTTCCCATGTCAAAGAACTCTCCTTCAAGATGCAAAGCTCTCCTGTGGGGAGCACATTGAGCTGTCGTCACTCATTGGCTGCTTAGATTACACTAGCTCATTGCACCCACTTAGGGAATGAAGGGAAGGGAAAGTTGTAGAGGTGGGGAACAGTCAAGCAATCCAGTGGATTGAACACCCGGAATTCTTTGCTCTGATACTCACTAGCCGCTGTAACCTCAAGCAAATCACTTCTCTGGTACTCGCTTTTCCTTATTTGTGAAAAGGGGCTAATAATTGCTGCCTCATGGAATTGTGGAGAGAATTAAGTGGCATAAACCACAACAACTGCACAGCCTAGAGAAGACTATCCTTAAATATAAACTTAATCTAGGAGGGAAAAAGGAATGATGCTCTGGTGCTCAGGGGAAGTTCTGAAGGTGGGGGGATGGTCACAGAGAACCTCTTAGAAAAGGGGAGAAAAGGGCGGGAAGGCAGGAGGGGGCACATCATTTTCTGGCCAGCAGCCCAGCTAGCACAAGGGGACAATGTACTAAGGGAGAAACAGACACTACAATAATAACCCACAAATGCAGCCTGTTATACTGACCTGCATTCTAGGCTTACACAAGTCTAATTCATCCTTCCAATATTTTTGGCTACTATGTTCTGGATACTATTTCTTTGACTTTTTTGCTCAAATCAATGTTCCACGCCTGTGTTTCTTACCTCAATAACGTGTAAGTGAATGGTGAGCCAAAACCTTTGCTTTACGGAAAAAATTAATACAATAAAACCTCTTATGTTTTATGCTGCACAGAACTCAGGAGACATTTTAGAAAAGAAATTTTAATCAGAATAAAACTTAGTTGGAATGTGTATGGCAGGGAAAGGAGTGTAGAGTAGGGGAAGGGTTGGGAGATGGATACAAAACTCCATCAACAAGACAAAGGAAAATGACAAGTGAGCTGAGTGTTACAGAATTAAATATCAGCAGCTTGACTTTGTAAAAATGTCCTAGTGGCTATTACACAGAAAGGCAAGAAAAATCCTGTGCCATGTACCAAAAACACACTTCCAGATCTTAACTTCTATCCCATGTCATTGCTGAGCTGTTCTGACTACAGGGGCTTGCAGAGTCGCCTGTTTTGATAATTCACAGAGGAGGAAATCGGGTTTTACCCAGGAAGCAGACCACAGGAAGACATGGTTCCTAGTTGAATACTGAAATTCCCAACACTGCCCCCCCCACACACACACGCATACGAACATGAATACGCATTCATACACATATTCATGCATACAGCCAAAGTGCTTTGGATTTGTGTTACTGTATCTGATGAATCAAAGATAGGGCCAAATCCTCACTCTGTTTTTTCTGTGGTTGGCCTCTTGTCTAAGGCAAAAAGATCAGCCAGAACATTAAACAGGGGTCCAGATGTGGCTTTTCAGAAAAACACATTCCTTAGCTTAGCTTCTGTAAGTCTTAGTTGCCAAGATCCACTCTTTTGTGTTCAACCCAGCATCACTGCACCACCTCCTCCCCTGCCTCATCTCAAACGGCCACCATAATGGTTGGCTTTGGTACTGGAGCAGAAAGAAGGAAAACCTTGAGAATACATACTCAGCTCCACAGCTAACTGGAGATGTATCAGATGTAATCCACTACCATATGTCGACTTCTGTCCATATCTAAGTTAATTTGTGGGGAATACTGTCTAAAGAACTCTCATCACTGCATTTGTACAATAGTATGGCTATAATTCCTGAACTTTGGATCTCTGATACAACAGGTATTGTGTCCAGTGTGACTGTCTATAATCTCAGATGGTAAAACTGGTCACACTATCAAGGGACTGCCTTAACTTTATTAAACACATGCTTTGTTTGAAAATTTCAAAATATGAAAAAAATATATAGGCTGGCCCATTAAAAAACCTGATTCAAGCTGGGACAAAGCCTAGGAATCTGCATTTTATAACAAGCTACCCAAGTGTTTCTGACGCAGAGTTCCCTGAGCTTACTTTGGAAAACACTGATCTGTGTCACCTATAACAGCGGTTCTCAATTTTTGGAACCCAGAACCCTTTTACACTCTCAAAAATTATTGAGGACCCCAACAAGCTTTGGTTAATGTGGGTTATATCTATTGCTATTGGCCATATTAAAAATTAAAACTGAGAAATTTTTAAAATATTAATTTATTAATTCATTTTGAAGTAACAATAATAAACTTATTACAGGTTAACATAAAATATTTTTATGAAAAATAAGTTTTTCAAAACAAAAACATTAGTGAGAAGAGTAACATTATTTTAAATTTTCAGATTTCTTTACTATCTGATTTAATAGAAGACAGCTGCATTCTCACATATGCTTCTGCATCCTAACTGTTGCAATATGTTGTTTTGATAGAAGTATATATATGAAAAAAATCCAGTTCACACAAACATGTAGTTGGAAAATAGAGGTGGTGTTTTAATAGCATTTTTCGATCATTGTGAATATCCTTTGATACTACACCAAAATATGACAAGTAGTAGTTTCATAAAGGTTAGCAGCAACATAGATTCTGAGACCATATCAATGAGCTTTTTATTTTGTTACATTAAAATTCATTGGTCTTGGGCCAGCCCCGAGGCCACGGGTTTGAATCCTGTATAGGGATGGCCGGTGCTCTCACTGGCTGAGCGTGGTGCAGACCACACCATGCTGAGGGTTGCGATCCCCTTACTGGTCAAAAAAAAATTCATTGGTCTATCTTGCATTGGGGATATATTTTTTTACTCATGCATGATTTTTTAAAATTATGAATTGGCGGGCCGGCCTGTGGCTCACTCGGTAGAGTGCGGTGCTGATAACACCAAGGCCACGGGTTCGGATCCCATATAGGGATGGCCGGTTCGCTCACTGGCTGAGCGTGGTGCTGACAACACCAAGTCAAGGGTTAAGATCCCCTTACCGGTCATCTTTAAAAAAAAAAAAAAAATTATGAATTGGAGGCTGTCCCTGTGGCTCCCTTGGGAGAGCGCGGTGCTGGTAGCACCGAGGCCATGGGTTCCGATCTTATATAGGGATGGCTGGTTGGCTCACTGGCTGAGTGTGGTGTGGACAACACCAAGCCAGGGGCTGCAATCCCCTTACCAGTCAAAAAAAAAAAATTCTGAATTGGTCATCTGGAAAATATTGGTTCACCAAATTATGCAGACCTGTCAAATGTTGACACATTTTATTATAAAAAAAATTTTTATTAGATTTTTTTATATTTCTTTCATAATTAGATAAATTCAAAAGACACAAATAAGAGCATAGGGAAGAAGAATAACACAATTAAATCTTTTGGATAAAGAACTCATAACTTTAAAAGCCCATAGAACAGTTTACAGAATCAATACTGGACTTGGCAACAAAGTAAATCTTAAATTGAAAAAATTAGAGATTTTACAATACACATTCTCTGATGATTTATTCTTTCAGAAAATATTTTTGACCTATTATGTTCCTGGCATATGGTTGATAGCAGTATTTTTAAAAAGTTATCATAAGTTAAAATTGACTCTTTTTTTTTTGGTATATAGTTCTTTGAATTTTAATATATGTATTACGAGAAATGTAAATGGTTATAAAATCACCACCACAGTCAGGATATCAAACAGTTCCTTCATTCCCCAGTGCTATCCCTTTTTAGTCACACTTTTTCCCTGCTTCTAACCCTGGCATATATATATGTGTGTGTGTATGTGTGTGTGTATATATATATATAAAGAAGTGTCTGTCAAGTCTTTTGTTAATTTTTTAGTTGAGTTTTTTGCTTTCTTATTGCTGAGCTTTGAGAGTTCATTGTATATTCTTTATATAAGTCCCTTATTAAATGATATATTCTTTGCAAATATTTTCTTTCCAGTCTTTGGCTTATCTTTTCTTTCTTCTAAGAGCACAAGTTTTTTATTTTGATGAAATCCAATTAATCAGTTTTTCCCTTTATGGATGATGATTTCAGTGTTATATCTTTTGTCTAGCAGAGGGTCATGATGATTTTCCCCAATGTTTTCTTCTAGAAGTTTTATAGTTTTAGGTATTACATTAAGTATAATTTCTTGAATTAATTTTTGAATACAGTGTAAGGTATGGATTGAAGTTATTTTTTAAAATTTAGAAATCATATTTTTTAATATCAATATAAATCTCATCAGGAAGTGTCTTTATGTATTGGGAAGCTGACAAGATTATGGTGGCAGATGTAAGCTTTCCAAAATTCTAATTTTATCTTGAAAGCTGAAAGTTTGTCTTTGACAACAAATACTGTCATTTGCTTTCTCTGACATAGTGGGCTCCCTTCATTTATCTTCAAGAAAATATCTGCCAAATACCCAAGTTTGAATAACCATGATTTGTACATCAGTCATTTGTTCAAGTAAAAAATAGTCTTTCATGAAAAAAGTGTCTAGTTCAGCTCACAACTCAATTGCACAAGTACTTTTAGTACTTGAGCTTTAGTATGCAGCAGAAATGCTTTATGCATATTTTCCACTTAGTCACACAATACTAAAATAAAATAAGTAAGTACAGGCTTATAATTTTCTTATAAATATATTAATTCAAGCTCATGTTTGAGAATCCTGAAGCACTAGGCACTCCTGATAGCTGAAAGTCTAATGGCTACTGGCAGTTATGACTTCAACATACAAATTTAGCAGGGAAGGACACGATTCAATCCATAACAGAAGCATTCTATGATTTGCTGTGCATGGGTAAATTATGAAAATTCATCTCAACAAAAACTCTGTAGATTACATGGCCCACCCCACATTAGAGGAAACTGTCCAAATCCTAAGAAATGTTGCCAACAACAACAAAAAATACCACACACCAATAAAGAACACTTCCCCACAGCAATGGCCAAATCCGGTAGAGACACAATTCAAATTTGGTGGGCCTTATGTTAATTAGCTTGACTTAATCATTCCACAATGTGTGTATATATCAAAACATCACATTGTACCCCATTAAATATATACAATAAAAAATGGTGGACCTAAGTATGATTCATTATTTTCTCTTTTTTTAAACAGCTTTTTTATTGAAAGATAATGATTATGTATATTTGTGGGGTACAGAATTGAATATCAACGCATGTGTACAATATGTAGCGATCAAAGCAGGATAACTAGTATACTCGTGTTTACAAAAGGTAATCAATCTGTGTGACCCTTAACTGTTTCTCACTAACCTCCCTCCCCCTTTCCCACCTCTAATAACCACAGCTCTGTTCTCTCTTCTTTTTTTATTTTTGATAGTTCAACGTGTTATCGTGACTGCTTCTTTGTTTCTTTTGGGTCCCATTTATGAGTGAGGAAGTTTGGTATTTCTCTTTCTGTACCTGGTTTATTTCACTTAACATAATTTTCTCTAAGTTCATCCATATTGCTATGAATGGCAGAATTTCATTCTTTCTTATGGCAAAGTAGTATTCCATTGAGGATATATACTATATTTTCCTTATTCATTCATCTGTCGATGGACATTTACGTGGACTCCAACTCTTGACTATTGTAAATAGAACTGCAATAAACATGGGAGTACAGGTATCCCCTCGACATGTTGACTTCCATTCCTTTAGGTATATACCCAGCAACGGGATTGCTCGATCCTATGGCAATTCTACCTGTAGTTGTTTGAAGAACCTCCATACTGTTTTCCATAATGGCTGCACAGTCCCACCAACACCATAGGAAGGTTCTTCTTTCTCCACATCCTTGCCAGCATTTATTATTCTATGTCTTTCTGATAATAGACATTCTAACTAGGGTGAGATGATATCTCAATGTGGTTTTGATTTGCATTTCCCTGATGCTGAGTGATGTTGAGCATTTTTTCATGTGTCTGTTATTGTTTTCTACAAAATTTGTTTCATTTTGTATTTGGGGGATAAGCTAATGAATTGATTCAGGCCCTAAAAAATGTGATAGATGTATAGGATGTATACACATATTATAGTAGAAGTCAAAATCCTCTATTACTCTCGAGAAAGAAAGATTGATTCTTTCTATCAGTCTTTCTCTATACTTACTTTTTGTAAGGGCAATTATTTGCTTCAGTAAAACCCTGGAGTTGGAGATATAATGCAGTATGATAAAAGAATGATATTATGATGGCGTTAGGCTAGAGATTCAAGAATACTTAAATATTGCCTCAACTCATCTGTCCCTCCTTCTTTCAAGGACCTCAGAAGACAGAAACAAAGACATTTGCAAGTAAGGCCAAGAAAAACTTGATTACTAGCAAGAACTTTGCTTCTAAAACTGGATATGAAGCTCTGATAACTTGGGCTGGATCCCATGGATGGCTCATTTACCCAAGCAAAGTTGGCTGCAATGGCCTAGAACCAAAGCATTCTACAGGCCCACTTTGCTTCTCTTCCCTAAGTTCAAAAGTTACCACTATACTAGGACAAAAAGTCACCAATGTTCATAGCAGGATTATTCACAATAGCCAAAATGAGGAAATAACCCAAATGTCCATCAACAGATGAATGGATAAACAAAATGTGGTATAGACATACAATGGAATATTATGCAGACTTAAAAAGGGATTAAATTTTAATACATGCTACAACGTGTATAAACCTTGAAGACATTACGCTAAGAGAATAAGCCAGACACAAAGGGACAGATATTATATGATTCCCCTTACATGAGGTATCTAGAGTAGTCAAATTCAGACATGGAAATAACTTGTAGAGAGGATCGTTTCATTCAAATGCAAACATTTTGGGGCCGGCCCGGTGGCGCACTGCTACAGTGCGCCGCTTGGGAGCGTGGCAGCACTCCCGCCGAGGGTTCGGATCCCACATACAGACCGGCCGCTCACTGGCTGAGCGAGGTGCGGGAGCAACGCCGAGGGTTGCGATCCCATTGCCAGTCCCGGTCCGGTATGGGCGCGACACTGAGGGTTGCGATCCGTTGCCGGTCACAAAAAAAAAAAAGACAAATGCAAACATTTTGGGTAGATGTAAGCACATTATGTAATGAAGTCAAGACTGAATACATTGACAGCTCTGTTTGGGTAACACAGCTATAAATAAGACCACAATTGAATCTAATTTTTGTTGTTGCCTATTGGTTCATTTTTAGTACTCTCATTTAGTTTCCAAAGCACTTTTCTCTTTCTCTCCTCATTTCCTTCTGTTATCATTTTTTCCTGAACCTCTAATTTTTCACCCTCTTTTAATTCCCTTTTCAAACATCTTACACATTTACAGCTCTTTCTTTGGCCTTCTTACTTGAACTTGCTCCTGTCTACCTCAGTCTTCTTTTCATCTTTCTTCTCCCAGACTTGGAGTTCCTACCCGAGATGGGTTTCATGGAAAGATCAAAGTCTCTACCTGGTCTCTCTTTTGTTTCCAGCCCTATCCCTCAGTAGTAATAACGGTGTAGAGACTCAAGATAGCCCAGGCATCTCACACCTGGTAATACAGAGGGCTCCCAAAGAGGAAAATCTGACACAGCCTATTTTTTGGTGACTAGCAAGCTGTTAATGGCTTCAGTAAAATAGGTTGAATCAGACCAATTTTTTCACAGTAGACATTCAAACTGTAATTCAGCATGGGACTCTACAAGCATATTAGAGTATGGTATCTTTAAGAACAGAGACATCTCATCCACCTTGCATTTAGTTGACAAATAAATGAAAGTTGACTTTAATTGGATAAGTTTACAGTTGACATGGTTGATTTTAATGGGTCTAACTAACTTAATCATCTTTAGTCACAGAGTAAGATATTTTCTTGACAGACAATAAGCTCTCACTTTGCAGCACAGGGTAGAGTTTCAGAGCACTGGCTTTGGTGCCCCGTCTCCTGGGCTTGGATTCTGGAACTATCCTCACTAGTTATATGGTCATGGATGAGTTACTTGAGTTCTAAAATATTTCCATTTTAAATACTATCAAGGCCTTTATAAATATTGGGATTTATTTCCAATCACCAAATCAATGAAATGTGTTGAGGGCACATTCAATGTTGGGTTGCAATGAGAGTCATAGCATTGGGCAGTCTCAGAAGTAAGGTGGGGTCTTCTTATAAGTCCAGGTGCTATGAGGAAGGACAAGGCAAGACTTCCATAGGTGACAACACGCCTAGGAGTTCAGAGAGTTCATGATTACCTCCACACTGAGGGATCAGAGACAATCTTCATGTGGCATTTCAAAGACATTGTGTGGTAATCCAAGATCAAGACATGTAATGCCAGGAAAAAACATTTCATTTTGAGTGAAGGCATCGATGTAAGGGAGTGAGTGTCATATACAGAGAACACAGAATGTGTGAAGACAAGCCCTAGAGAACAAGGTAGGTCGGTGTCAGATTGTAGACAGCCTAAATGACAGGCCGGAGAACCACTCCTCTTCATGGCTGCCCTTGGCCCCTTAGATCTGACAATAAGTGTCTCCTTTTACTCTTATCCTTGCAGTGCAGGGTAATTGTCCCTTTCCATTTCCCACTCCAGTAGACATCCCTCCATCCATCTACTTATACACTTCCAGCTTTGGGCAGTGAAGACTTGTCTTCTATCCCATGGGCCAATGAGAACCAAGCCTGACAATGGTGGCTGGAATCTGTTTCTGCTGCCAGTCAGCTTTCCAGCAGGTCCAGGGGGGAACTTATGAATGTCAACATTACCCCCAACTTCACCCTCCACCTCCATTCCCAGAGTCAGCCAACTTCTCCTTACCCTACAATGTGGTTACCTGGCATGTGATCTGGCTTCTGCTTGTGTGCTTTCTGAATCTCTATTGGTGCTGGTAGACTTGCTCACACTGCCAGGGTCCTTTCCCCACAAGAACAATATCTAGTCCCTCTATCTCCAACTTCACTTCCATTGAACCTCTCCATTTCCAAGATCCCATCACTGGCTGCTCCAGTTATCTATTGCTGTTTAACAAACAACCCCAAACTTTGTCACTTAAAACAACAATTTATTATTATCATCATCATCATCATCATCATCATCATCATATCTTATGCTGGGTCAGAAATCCAGAAAAGGCACAGAGGGGAAAGCTCATCTCTGCTTCATAAAGTCTGGGGCCTCAGCTTGGATGACTTGTACTGCTGGGGGATGGAATGGCTGGAGACTGGTTGGGTTTCTGTCCCAATCTCTTTCTGCCTCTCACTCTCCCTTTCTCTTTCTCTTCTCCCACATGTACTATCCATGTGGCTAACTTGGGCTTCCAAGATTCAGCAGAAGGGACATAGACTTCACCTGTCAGTGAGAAAAGTGTCAAAAAAAAATTGTGGCCATTTTTATTTCACCACACTGGACTTGACAGCAGTTATCTCCTCTGCAGGAAGCTTCCTATTGCTGAGTGTGCTTCGCCCCACACTTCCTCCCATGTAGACCAGACCTTCAAAGGCCTTAGATATATGGCCACCTGGATCAGACTTGACTTTGCCTTTTCCCCTCTGTTATGAGTTGAATTGTGTTCCTCAAAAAGATATGTAGAAGTTCTAAACCCCAATGTCTCAGAATGTGACCTTATTTAGAAATTGGGTCTTTGAAGATGTAGTCAATTTAAGATGAGGTCACTATGGTGGGCCCTAATTCAAAATGACTAATGTTCTTATATAAAGAGGAAATTTGAACAGACACAGTTGCTCACAGAGGAAAGACAATGTGAAGAGAGACACAAAGAGAAGACAGCCATCCACAAGCCAAGAAATGCGAGGTTACCATAAGCTAGGAGAGAGGCATGGAACAGATTCTTTCCTAGTGCCTTCAAAGAAAATGTGGCTCTGAGGGCAGGCCACGTGGCGCACTCGGGAGAGTGTGGCGCTGGGAGCGCAGCAGCGCTCCTGCCGTGGGTTTGGATCCTATGTAGGGATGGCCAGTGCGCTCACTGGCTGAGCGCGGTGCGGGTGGCAGCAAGCCAAGGGCTGCGATTCCCTTACCGGTCACAAAAAAAAAAGAAAGAAAGAAAATGTGGCTCTGCCAACACCTTGATTTTGGACTTCTGGCCTCCAGAACTGTGAAACAATAAATTTTTGTTGTTCTAAACCACCCAGTTTATACTACTTTGTATGGCAGCCTCATAAAACCAATACACCCTGTAACAAGAAAATTCAGAGTACTACACTTTTAGGTTCATCTGTATAGGCAGGAGAGTTTCTTTTGCACTGGCCAAGCCCAATCCCAAAATCTGCTCCCACTTAACAGCTATCCTGCTGTAGCCTCCAGCTTTCCTTCCAACTGAGCCTACACAAGTTTTGGAAGGCATAAAAGAGACATGCAGTATCTTCAACATTCTTTACTCCATTTAATTCCCACACCCACCTTATGAGTCCAGTATTGTTACTCTCATCTCACAGAATAAGAAACTGAGTTCCAGAGGTTAAAAAATTCAACATTATACAGTTATGAGCTGTTGGGAAGATCACAATGGCTTCCACTGTGGAGCTCTTCCTATCATGGCATGGCAGTCTCCCTCTGTACCTGGACTGTTTTTAAGTGGGAAGGTACTTTGTGTGCAGAACTTAATATTTATCTTACTCAGTACATTTTTTTCCAAAAGCATCCCCTTTCTCTAAGATGTTGTAAGCATTCATTCCTTTTACTGAATATATTGCTGTGAACCAAATTAAGGATTCATGATAAAATTAAATTACAATTATTACCTCAAAAGTTATGAGTATCAGTTAAAGATGTTTTAAATGTTCCAAGGAGACTGAGGTTATAACCTTTTAGCAGACATTTCTTGAACAACAACAACATAGTAAGTGTTACAGTGAACACAGGGTTGAAGAAGACATGGTGCCCACCTATCCTCAGGTAGTCAAGGATGCTGATAACTAACATATGTGATCTCATGGGTGACTTCTACACAGTGAAGCTAAATGAGTGGTTCACCTGAAATAACAGATGGCTTCCTAAACTCATCAGCTACTTTGCTCTGACACACATACAGCCTTCCTACTTATAAAACATAACCATGACCCACTCCCCATTTTCCTTGTCTTGTGAGATCAAATTTATAACTTTACACTTTGTGGATTTCCCAGGTTCTGATCTCCCTTCTCTTCTTCCTACTTCTTGAGAAAGAGCTTCCATTTGTCAGGCTCACCCACAACTCTTCCTTAGGTGCAAAAGGCCCATCCTGCTCCATTATCAACTCTGCCCTCTTTCAAAACCTCTGATCACCCTACCTTCTCTGGCGGATTGTTTTGAGATGGTCAGATACAAGTGAATAGGAACAAACCTTTAAGCTCACCCTTAGATCAGCTCAAAGGCATAGGAGTTCATCACCGTAATGTGACCTCAGAGTCACAAAGAGATATACATCTTTCTCCTTATAATGCCATCCTCACTAACTTTGTCAGCAAACAAAATTTGAGCTAATGCTGCATTCTTTTGGCTTAAACCAAAATCGCAACCCTATGTGTACATGTATGTATGTTTACATATGTTTGTGTCTGTGTCTGTGTGTGTATATGTGTGTATAACATGAAAAGTCATGCCTATATTTCTTAGTTCTATTTTCTGAGAGTACCTAGAAACACTGACACATCAGTAGAAATGAACATATCTAGTGCCGGATCTTGAAATTGTGGTATATATACACAATGGAATACTACTCAACCATAAAAAAGAATGAAATTCTACCATTTGCATCAACATGGATAAGCCTGAAGAAAATTATTCTAAGTGAAACAACCCAGGTACAGAAAGAGAAATACACATGTTCTCACTCATAAGTGGAAGCTGAATCCATAAATAAACAAATGAACAATAAAGAGAGACAGAGAGAAAGAAAGAAACAAACAAAAATCACAGTAATACACTGAACTTTTTAGAAAACTAGAGGGGGGAAAGGGGAAGGGAGGGGGGAGGAAGGGGGACTAAGGAGGAATTGGTCAATGGACACAAAGAATGATTGTGTATTGTAATGATGAATAAGCTAATTATGCTGATCTAACCACCACACATTATACACAATTATTGAAAATCAACGTTGTATCCCCCATGTATGTATAACAAAAATAAATAAATAAATAAATATTATTCTCCATTAAAAGAAATCAAGTTCCTTGGAGAAAATGCTGTTTCCAGGTCTGGGGCACAAAAAGTATAAAATGATTCTGAAATGTCTTTTTGTGCCAGAAAATGGGGGAGTGCTTAAGAAATAGTGGGGACCTATCAAAAAGAGGCAGAACGCAGCTCGAAGGGACTCCACTGGCAAAATCTTGGATAATTTGAGATTTAAAATAAATACTTTAGCAATTGATCATAAGCCAATGAATATAAGAAAAATGCATGAGTATATACTGATATAAATAAATGGGGGAAAGGAGAAAGCTTTTCCTTAGGGTAGAATGCCGACTAGTAAATGCAGAAGGCACAATGGAGGTAGAAAATCATTAACAGGTGCTAAATCTTGTGGATAGAAGTTGGGTGAAGAAGATAGTTTACATAGTTTCAAAGCATCTCCTCATAGCACTTACTAATTGTGATGGGAAAAATGATAAACCTTATAACCTGGCAGACATCCCCTTAACAAAGGGATCAAAGTTAGCATTACCAGCATGCTACCAATATTATGTGCCTCCTGATACAATGCACTGGGAAAGCACAACCTCACTTCTGTGGTGCTTCTATCAGAGGATCTAATCATGAGATAACATCAGACAAATCCAAATTGAGGAACATTCTACAAAATAATTGGCCTGTATTCTGCAAAAATGTTAAGGTAAAAAAAGACAAGAAAACTCTGATGAACTGTTCCAATTTAAAGGAGATTAGGATTACATGACAACCAATTGAAATGCATGATCCTGAATCAAATCCTGGACTAAAAAAAATAGCTGTAAAGGACATTGGTATAATTGTGGGATTTGAATATGGAGTGTGCATTAGGTAATAGCATTTTATCAATCATAGTTAAATTTCCTAATTTTGATTGCTGTACTGTAGTTGTGTGTTTTTAGGAAATGCACACTGAAATATTCGGTAAAGGGGCTTGATGTCACCAACTTACCTTCCAATGTTTTCATTAAAAATAAATAGAGGGGGGAAGAGAGAGAGAGAAAATGATAAGGAAAATGAGGCAAAATGTAAACAATTGGTGAATCCAAGTAAAGGGTATATTCTTGCAACTTTTCTGCAAATCTGAAATTATATCAGAATAAAACCTTATTTTTTAAAAGGCAACCTTCTTAGTAAAGATACCATCATAAGATTTATTAGTCATATATTCTTTTTTTAAAATTTATTAAGAATATTCATGAGATACAAAGCTAATTGTCACCCCTTGTGCCCATGACGTGAGTGACAGATTCATACTGGGGGCATACTCATTACCAGAAATTACTTTTGTACCCCATGTCCCCACCCAATTATCCCCCAACTTCCCTCCCCCTCTCTCTTTCCCCCCCACTCCACTTTGTAGTCCCAGGAATGTTCCCTCCATCTGTTGGATCATGGCACTACTGTGGTCTTTCTTTCCCTTCTTTTTTTCTCAGCTCCCACATATGAGTGAGCTCATGCGGTATTTATCCCTCTGTGCTTTGCTTATTTCACTCAACATAAGTTTCTCCAGGTTCATCCATACTGTTGCAAATGGGAGAATTTCATTCTTTTTTATGTCAGAGTAGTATTCCATAGTAGTCATATATTCTTTAATGCATATTAGGTTATAAGTTTTGCAGCTGAGGAAGAGTTCTGATAAGCTGAACAGGGGAGAATTCTTGAGGGCACTGGTTGTCTAGGAGAAAAAGGGAAGACCACTGAGAAGAAACAATGAAGAGAACATAAATAATTGCTGGGAGTGGCCAGGCTTCCCTTTGCTGTCACTCTGTTATTCCAGTCTTACTCCCTCACCTCCTCCATCCCCAGCACCCAATGCAGATGGCATCCCTCAGAGGAAGAACAGATTAATTCTACATATGTTGTTTTGAGCTAGATGACTCCTATTTCTGCCCAGTGGTTATGTCTCTGACCCCCTGCCCCCACCATCTTTCTTCTTGTTTACTCTAATAACTATGCTGATGTGTATATGTTAAATTAAACTAAATTTGGCCTAAAGCTGCCTCTATATGTAGAGAACTGCAACCTAACTTAGTATACAGACAAACTGCAACCCAACTTAAGAGTATATTCTTATAACAAGTCACTGAGTTCCAGCCAATCACAGGCTGCCAATTGATCAGATCATATCCATATAAGGCAAATGCTGAGCTATAACCAATCAGGCTGTTTCCGTATGTCACTGCCTTTTTCTGGCTATAAATACGGCTTGCCCGTGTTGCTAGGTAGAGCTCTCTAAACCTCTCCTGGTTCAGAGGGCTGCCCAATTCATGAATCATTCTTTGCTCAAATAAACTCTGCTAAATTTTATTTGTCTAAAGTTTTTCTTTTAACAGTTTGGCATCAGAAGTGGGATCTGAAGTAGACCTTCACTGACCCCCAGGAGCACTGGGTGACCAAGTGAAGGTACCTCCCAGGGCCCATGGTTCCCATTGATCTCTCACAGCAACCTGAGTCATGGGTGAGCTCTCTCTCAGATTTGAGCTCCACAAACTTGTGTTTTGAGCTCTCTAGGTTTGAGCATTTTTCATCTGGACTGGGTTTGGAAGTCACAACAGAAACAGGACCGGATCCTATAGGGAGTCTTCAGATGTCTGACTGGGTCAGACAGAAACTGGACTAGGTTCAGTAAGTAGATAAGGTTGCTAGAAGACAGGAAATTATGGGTTTGCCTGTATCCAAAAAGTCAAGAACTTTTCCATCTGGGACTCCCGCCAACTTCATGTACTGGAACTATGGATCCAGAATCTGTGCTTTTCTAGAAAAATGGGCAAACCTTACTGTAAGGAAAATGGAGTCAGTATAGTCAGGCCCCCTTGCCTCATATCCAGCTGAGTATGATTCAGCACATCCACTCTAAACAAGTTATATAAGAGTAGTGTAACTGCACATGCGCACCCATATACTCCTTGGCTCATTGCCACTATTTTGTACTTTCGGTAGAAAAAGCAGCAGCTCTGAACTGCTGGCTGACAGAGCTCGCATCTGAATAAAGCATGTCTATCCTGTTACCGGCCACCAGAATCTTTTTCAATTACCTAACTCACAACCTGCACAGGACAGGGCAGAGGGTTCTGTGATCCAGCCAGACACTCACCAAAGGTAATAGAGTTACAGTAGCCACTGTGGGGTAACTCCTTACAAAAGGCAAATAGGTGCATGTCTTTAAAGCTGCAACAGCTACAGAAACAAAGAGGATCTTCCTGTACATATTTTAAACCAAGACCAAGGGGTCTCAAGCTAAAGAACCCTCTGCCCTGAAATGTCTGCCTTTACCATAAATAGCCAGGCCATTAGAAAAGAAATTGTCCACTTTTACACCAGTCATCTAATGGACCCCAATACTTTTGGCCTGGACTCTTTCCCCACTAGAAGAAGCCATCAAAATCTTCACTCTCCAGATAATAATCAATCAATCTCTCAGAGAGAGAGGGAGAAAGAAAAAAATATGTCCATGGTGGAAGTTTCAAATCAAGTCCAAAAAATCCCTGTGTTTGAACCTCTCTAATTGACACTTGGACAATTTTCACAAAAACATTTGTAAGAAGTAGTCCTTTCTGTTTTCTCTATTTGATCCTGCTTCTCCCATAAGAGCCTCTCAGTTGACTGAAACCCCTCATCTCAAACCCCTGCAGACTATATGAGGGGAATTCAAAAACTTTGTGGAAAGATTTGCATTACCTTTTAATTCTATTTTTCCACAAATTTTTTGAATTACCCTCATATGCTCTTTCTTGTCATAATCTTTGATATGCTTCAAAAAAAACTGACTGGTCTGTCATTCAACTTTGAAGGGAAAAAAAAGAGATGAACCAGTCACTGACTGTAAGGCAAGATTAGCAGTATCTATGCTGAGTCCAGGCATACAAAATTCTTGTCCTAGTCTTCAGTGGGCTCCACCCACTCAGCAATCTAGTTATAAAACACAAGTAGGGCTGGGAAACCACTGACCTAACTGAATTTGTCTCCAAAATAAGTCTTTCTGGAATAAAGACTATTTTCACATGGTTTATTTTGAGACACTTTTGTAAGAGAAATTTTTATCTATAAAGGAATTCTCCATTTATAAGGGTGCCTTTCTTCTGCACTGGAAGAGAGGGAGGACTAAGTTACTAGAAACTTACAATGGAGGAGGCATTTCTTTGAATCGACATGACACAACTTACCTTTGTTTAAGGTGCTTTTCCTGGCCATCCTGTCTAAACTGGGCCTTTACCTATACCCTTATGTTTTGGCTTAGGCAAATGATGGTATTTAGGCCTGAAGGCTCAGCTCTGTGTCTTTGAGGTGTAAATTTTCTACCTTGTCTTCTCTAGGACCTTATAACTATCCCCTTAAAATGCAAGGTGATGGAGATAATTCATCAGAAAAAGGGGGAAAAAAAGAGATATTTAGAAACTGGCAAATGAAAAATTCTAAAAGGTTTTTTTAATTGATTATGAATATTCATGGGGTACAAAGCTAATTGTCACCACTTGCGCCCAAGATGTGAGGGCCAGATCCATACTGGCAGCATGCCCATTACCACAAATTGTAATTATACCCCATGTCCCTGACCCAATTATCCCCTGCCTCCCTCCCCATCCCCCTTTCCCCACTCCACTTTGTATCCCTAGGTCTGTTCTCTCCCTCTGCAAGTCCAACACACCACTATGGTCTTTCTTTCCTTCCTTCTTTCTCTCTTAGCTCCCACTTACTAGTGAGTACATGTGGTATTTATCTCGTTGTGCTTTGCTTATTTCACTCAATGTAAGTTTCTCCAAGCTTATCCATGTTGTTGCAAATCAGAGAATTTCATTCTTTTTTATGTCAGAGTAGTACCCCATGATGTATACGTACCACATTTTCCTTACCCAATCATCCATCAATGGACATTTAGGTTGGTTCCATATCTTGGCTATTGTGAATAGGTTTTTTCTTTTTAATTTTTCTCTCTTTCACAAATATTAGTAGAGGGTTTGGAGTATTTGGGGTGGACAGTCTTGTTTCACTCACAAAAAAGAGAAAACAAAACAAGACAATTTGGATCCAGATATTCTTTTTTTTATTGGTTATGAATATTCACTAGATACAAAGCTGATTGTTAACCCATGTGCCCAAGATGTGAAAGCCAGATTCATACTGGCAGCATACCCATTACCACAAATTGTGTTTGTACCCTATATACCCCCAATTATTCCCCTCCTCCCTCGCCCTCTCACTATCCTCCCCACTCCACTTTGTAGCCCAAGGTATGTTCTCTCCCTCTGCAAGCCAACACAGCACTGTGGTCTTTCTTTCCTTTCTTCTTTCTCTCTTAACTCACACTTATGAGTGAGTACATGAGGTATTTATCTCTCTTTGCTTTGCTTATTTCGCTCAACATAAATTTCTCCAAGCTCATCCAAGTTGTTGCAAATGGGAGAATTTCACTATTTTTTATGGCAGAGCACTATTCCATGGGGTATATATACCACAGTTTCCTTATCCAATGGACATTTAGGTTGGTTCCATGTCTTGACTATTGTACACAGAGCTGTAATGAACATGGGAGTGCAGGTATCCCTTTGACATGATGATTTCCATTCCTCTGGGTATATACCCAGAAGTGGGATTGACGGATCATATGGTAGATCTATCTGTAGTTGTTTGAGAAACCTCCATACTGTTTTCCATAGTGGTTGTACTAAAACAGTCCCACCAACAGTGCAGGTTCATTCCCTTCTCTCCACACCCTCGACAGCATTTGTAATTCACCATCTTTTTGACTAACAGTCTAACTGAGGTGAGGTGGTACCTCAATGTAGTTTTAATTTGCATTTCCCTGATGACTAGTGATGGTGAGCATTTTTTCATGTACCTGTTGGCCATTTGTATGTCTTCCTTTGAAAAATGTCTATTCAGCTCCTTTGCCCATTTTTTACTTGGGTTATTTGTGTTTTTACTGTGTAATTGCTTGAGTACCTTGTATATTCTGAATATTAATCCCTTGTTGGATTCATTGTTAGCAAAAATTTTCTCCCACTCTGTAGGTTGTCATTTCACTCTGTTGATTGTTTCCTTTGCTGTGCAGATGCTTTTTAGTTGATATAGTCCCATTTGTTGTTTTTTAATTTTCTTTTGCTGCTGTGCTTTCAGGCTCAGATTCATAAAGTCTGTGCCCAAACCTAGTTCCTGAAGTATTTTACCTATATTTTCCCTAAGTAATGTTACAGTTTCAGGTCATATACTTAAGTCTTTAATCCATTTTGAGTTGTTCTAATGTACAGTGAGAGGTGCATGTCTAGTTTCATTCTTCTGCATATGGATATCCAGTTTTCCCAGCACCACTTATTGAAGAGGCAATCTTTTCCCCAATGTAGATTTTTGTTGCCTCTGTCCAATATCAGATAGCTGTAAGCCTGAGGGGTGATTTCTGGGTTCTCAATTCTACTCCACTGGTCTGAATGTCTACTTTTCTACCAGTACCATGCTGTTCTGGTTACAATAGCTTTGTAGTATAATTTGAAGTCAGGTAGTGTTATGCCTCCAGCTTTTTTTTTTTTTTTTTTGCTCAGGATTGCTTTGGTTATTCGGGGTCTTTTGTTGTTCCATATGAAGGGTAAGATTGTTTTTTTCCATTTCTGTGAAGAATGTCATTGGTATTTTTATGGGGATTGCATTGAACCTGTAGATCACTTTAGGTAGTACAGACATTTTCACAATGTTAATTTTTCCAATCCAAGAGCATGGAATATCTTTCCATCTTTTTGTGTGTTCTTTAATTTCTTTCAGGAGTGGTTTGTAGTTCTCATTGTAGAGATCTTTCACCTCCTTGGTTAAATTTATCCCTAGGTATTATATTTTATTCATGACAATTGTAAATGGGCTTACTTTATTTCTCTATTAGTTCATTATTTGCATATAGAAATACAACTGATTTGGGGGCATTTATTATTGTATCCTGCAACATTACTGAAGTTATTAACCAGCTCTAGGAGTTTTTTGATAGAGTCTTTAGGTTTTTCTATATATGGTATTATGTCATCCACAAATACAGTTTGACTTCATCTTTTCCAATCTGGATGCCCTTTATTTCTTTCTCTTGCCTGACTGCCCTGGCTAGTACCTCCAGTACTATGTTAAATAGAAGTGGTGAGAGTGGGCATCTTGTATTGTTCCTGTTCTTAAGGTAAAGTCCCTCAGTTTTTCCTCATTCAGAATGATACTGGTGGTGGAATTATCATAAATGGCTTTTATTTTGTTGAGATGATCAAGTGGGATTCATCCCAGGGATGCAAGGACGATTCAACATATGAAAGTCAGTAAATGTGATACATCACATCAACACAGTCAAGGACATAGATCATATGATTATCTCAATAGATGTCAAAAAAGCATTTGACAAAATTCAACCTCCCTTCATGATAAAGACTTACAACAAATTAGGTATATAAGGAAAGTATCCAGATATTCTTTAATAAATTAGTGAGCTTTTTATTATTGTACCTAGCACATAGCTAAAATTTTAGAATAAAAGCTATAAGATCTATTTTTGTCTATATGTTTATGTGTGTCCATAAATATGATATACGTGTGTGCTATTTTTCTATCTCCTTACAGTATTACCAAAATTAAATTGTAAAAGAGCTCTATTTAATGAGCATAAAGAAAAATAAGTACTTACATAAATTATTTTCTCAGAACAATAAGAGCTAACTCAAATGCTTTTCAAGTTCATGTGACTTGGGAAATCTTTGGTACCTAAAAATATTGTTGGTTTGATTAAAACAGGCATATTTTCAGAGCCGCCAGCATTAAATATAATACAGATGTATGACTTTTCCTACCTAGGCTTCTTAGTAAAATCAGCTTATGTTATCTCTATATTACAAAATTTGTTAGCAAGTAATAATAATAATAACAAAATAATGGCTAGCTGTTTAATGTCTCATCTTTATGAGCAACCCAAGCATAATTGTTTTTTGAAAAGTGAGTTATATAGATGTAAGTAAGATAAAGTTCTCATGTAAAAGATGTCCTCCCTGTACCAGAAGGTTTTAACGTTCTTATTATCAAGAATGGAAAGTTAAGGCTGAGGGAAATCTGTACAAACAATTTAATTCTCAGCCTTAGCCAATAAATAAATAAATAGATCCTAAGAGGATCGAGATAAAATTTTGCCTTGTCTACAGTTCCTTATTACAGACAGATGAGACTAAAGTTATTTGGGACTATTAGTAAACGTGTTCTGGGCCACATTGACAAACTGTTCTATGAGAAAGCACATGCTTCTAGAAATTATGATTAATGGATTTTCCAATCTAAAAATTGGTGTTGTGACAGAATTCACAACCGTTTGCTTCCCGGAGTTCACTGGAAATTAAGGTCACAATGGGTTAAGAATTCTAACTAATGTATGTAACTAGAATTACTTACTAGACATAATAAGAGAAACAACTCTATGTGCAAGTATACAAGGAAGGTAAGGTGTACTTTTGGTAAGGAAAAGCTATAAGGTATTAGGATGTTTTGTTTTGTTAAGGGAAAAAGAGAGCCATTTTAATCCTAAGGTGGTATGACTGGTTGTTCCAAAATGAGAAGAGGAAAAGTGTAAGATAAAAATTGAATAGATAAGAAAGTTATAGAAGGTTTGTGGGTGATGAATCTTGTGAAAGGAATTTTATGGTGATTAAGCTGGCTAAGATTAGAAGGGAATTATTTATAAGTTTTTCTAAAAACTGAGCATTAATATCAAAAGTACACTGATGCAAAACTAGGATTTGGTCCTCTCTGTTAAAACAACACGATTTTATTGAAGTATTGGTCTATTCTTAATAGGAAATTGTGAAAGGTTTTTCTTTACCTTTTAGATAATTGGCCTAGAAACAAAGATTCTGTGTTTTACCAAGACAATTTACTGTGCTTCATGCTGTCTTTATTAGGTTTTTGATCACTTAAGAAAACTGAGTCCTCTCTAAGAGCTAAGGTTTTTCTACAGCTACGTAACTTTCTATATTTGCCTTTAAAGTCTTTTAATTATTACTCTGGTTAAATGAATAACGATTATTTCATGGTGAGCTGTAATACTATTTTGATCAAGTATTTCAAACTTTTGATATTTTTGACAAACTTCCCAAAATCAAATTCTAAATTAAGTCTTTTTCTTGACCTCAGATTAACTCTGGGATTTTCCAGATGAGCTCTTGGAACATCTCAAAAGGATATCTGTCCTTATAAAAAGAAATATGTTAAACTAATTGGATTTATTTGATATATTAAATTATATGGAAAGAATTATCAAATAGTAAGTAATGCTAAACCTTCTTTGAGTTATATTTGTATGGATGTGTTACTAATATGTGTTTCAGAAATTGTATGAAATTACGGGCCGGCGCTCCTGCCGAGGGTTCGGATCCCACATACAGACCAGCCACGCACTGGCTGAGTGAGGTGCGGGCACAACACCGAGGGTTGCGATCCCATTGCCGGTCCCAGTCCAGTACGGGCGCGACACTGAGGGTTGCAATCCGTTGCCAGTCACGAAAAAAGACAAAAAGGAAAAAAAAAAAAGAAATTGTATGAAATTACTAGAAATCTTATCTTACCATTGGACTGGGTAAGAATTCCCAGAACTCTAGTAGACAAAAAATTGATTGGTTCCATAAAACTGCTAACCCAACATCACACAGAACAAGAATTAGTTGAATACCAAGGAAATGCTTTGGCAGGTTTTTATTCTAAGTCAGCCAGTAACTGAAATTGTTAAGACATGCAACTTGAATTATCTCTATAAGACTGATCCAAGTCAAATTACCTATGATAACGTATTTAATAAACGGTGGTATGCACCTGTATTAGAGAAACAAAACTAGTATTTAAGACAATGTAAACCCAATGTTAAGTGTAGACTCATGGAGAGCCTGGACAGCTGCCCATCCTTCCTAAATCATTAAAGCTTCCATTATTAAAAGCTCTGCACTCTATGACCTCTTATGGAGTGGATAAAATGATACATTTTTTTAAAATTGGTAGAGCCACTGTTTTAAAATTGCTAAAATGGTTTATAACCAATATCCAGTTTGTCAAACCCATAATTCTGGTAAGACAATAAAAACCACAGGTAATATATTTCTAACACCTGCTGGATTATTTGAGCATTTACAGAGGAATTTTATTCAATTGCTACATTTGATGCATGTTTTCTGGTTTTGTATAAGTTTTCCCATGCAGGAAAGCTGATACTATAACAGTAGTTACAAGGTTATTTAAAAATGTTTCTTTTATGGGATGTTCCCAGAGAAATATCCAGTGATAGAGGTACTCGTTTCACTGGGCAAGTTTTAAAGCAGTTAAATAAAGTATTATAAACACAGTGGCATTAGGCAAAGCTAACTGAATTGATTGGATTGCCTTGGTCAAAAGTATTACTGATTGATGACAAACAGGCCCACTTCCACTGGAAAACATAGACTGACCCCTTTCAAAATAGTTACCAGAAGATCTATACCCCTAATATAAAACCTCATGTATCTCCTGCTCTTATAAACTCTGACATGATTCTATATTGCAAGGCTTTAATGCATTATGCCAAAGTATATTTTCACCAGGTAAAAGAAGCCCTTCTTTTTTAACATTTATTTGTGGGGACACTGCTGTTTCAATACATGCATATACTGTACAATGATTCACTTAGAGTGGATAGCATGGTTTTGTACCCATCAGTCCACCATTTTTCCTCCCCCACCCCAACCCCCAATCTCTGGTAACCATTATTCTACTCTACTTCTATGAGAACCACCTTTTTTTTTTTAGATTCCACGTATAAGTGATGTCATGCAGTATTTCTCTTTTTGTGCCTGACTTGCTTACTTAACATGATGGTCTCTGGTTCCATCCATGTTGCTTCAAATGATAAGATACAATTATTTTAAATACCTGAGTGATACTCCATTCTGTATATATACCACAGTTTTTTTATCCATTCAACTGTTGGACATTTAGGTTGATTCCATCTCTTGGCTATTGTGAATAATACTGTGAGGAACATCGGAGTACAGGTGTCTTTTTGATATATTGATTTCATTTCCTTTGAGCATATACCCAGTAGTGAGATAGCTGGGTCATAGGGTACATCTGTCTTTAGTTTGCTGAGGAACTTCTGTACTGTTTTCCACAGTGGCTGTACCAACTTCGACTCCCACCAGGAATGTAAGAGAGTTCCTTTTTCTTTTCATCTTTGCCAGCACTTCATATTTTTTGCCTTAATATTTTTTAGCCATTTTAATTGGAGCGAGATGATCTCTCACTGTGGTTTTAATTTGTATTTCCCTATTGATTAGTGATGTTGAGCATTTTTTCATGTGTCCATTGGCCATTTGTATGCCTTCTTTTGAGAAATGTCTGTTCAGGTCCTTTGCCCATTTTTAAACTGAGTTATTTGGGTTTTTGCTGTTGAGTCATTTAAGTTCCTTATATATTCTGGATATTAACCTCTTGTCTGATGAGTGGTCGGCAAATGCTTTCTTCCATTCTGTAGGGTTGTGTCTTCACTTTGTAGACAGCGTCCCTTGCTGTGCAGAAGTTTTTTAGTTTGATGAAGTCCCATTTATGCATTTTTGCTTTAGTTGCTTGCACCTTTGTGGTCTTCCTCAAAAAAGCACTGCCCACTCCCATTTTGTAAAACATTTCCCCCATTTTCTTCTAGTAGTTTCAGTTTTGTGTCTTAAATTGAGGTCTTTGACCCATTTTGAGTTGATTTTTGTGTATGGTGAGAGATAGGGGTCTAGTTTCAGTCTTCTGCATGTGGATGTCCAGTTTTCCCAGCACCATTTGTTGAAGAGACTGTCCTTTCCCCATTGTATATTTTTGGCACCTTTGTCAAAACTCAGTTGGCTGAAGTGCATGGGTTCATTTTGAGGCAATCTACTCCATTCCATTGGTCAATTTGTCTGTTTTTATGCCAGTACCATGCTGTTCTGGTTTCTATAGCTTTCTATTGTAGCATATTTTGAAGTCAGGAAGTATGATGCCTCCAACTTTGTTCTTTTTGTTCAAGATTGCTTTTGCTATCCGGGGTCTTTTGTGGCTCCATACAAATTTTAAGATCGGTTTTTCTATTTCTATGAACAATGTCATTGGTATTTTGGTAGGGATTGCACTGAATGTGTAGATTGCTTTGGGTAATATGGACATGTTGATGATGTTAATTCTTCCAATCCATGAACATGAGATATCTTTCCATTTATTTGTGTCCTCTTTGATTTTTTTCGCCAATTTTTTATTGTTTTCTTTATAGAGGTCTTTCACCTCCGTGGCTAACTTTACTCCTGGGTATTTTATTTTTTTGGTAACTATTGTGAATGGGATCACTTTCTTGATTTCTTCTTCAGCTATTGCATTGTTGGTGTCGATGAAGGCTATTGATTTTTGTGTGGTGATTTTTTATAGTGTCACTTTACTGAATTCATTAATTAGTTCTAATAATTTTTAGTGGAGTTTTTAGGGTTTTCTTTGTGGAGGATCATGTTATCTGCAAATAAGAATAGTTTGGCTTCCTCCTTTCCTATTTGGATACCCTTTATGGCTTTCTCTTGCTTTATTATGCTGGCTAGAACTTCTAGTACTATGTTGAATGAGAGTAGGGAGGGTGGGCAACCTTGTCTTGTTCCAGATCTAAGAAGAAAAACCTCCATTTTTTTGTTCATTCAGTATGACATTAGCTGTCAATTTGTTGTATAGGGCCTTTACTGCATTGAGGTATGCACTTCCTACACCTAAGTTCCTGAGTGTTTTTATCATGAAGTGGTGTTGGAATTTATCAAATGCTTTTTCTGTGTCTATTGAAGTGATTATATGGGTTTTTTTTTTTCCTTCATTCTGTTGATGTGATGTATCACATTTATTCATTTGTGTATGTTGAACCATCCTTGCATCTGTGGGATGAATCTCACTTGATTATGGTGTATGATCTTTTTAATGAGTTACTGGATTCTGTTTGCTAGTATTTTGTTGAGGATCTTCATGTCTGTGTTCATTAGGGATATTGATCTGTAGTTTTATTTTTCTGTTGTGTCTTTTTCCAGTTTTGGTATGAGGGTAACACTGGCCTCATAGAATGAGTTTGGAAGTATTACCTCCTCTTCAATTTTTTTGGAAGAGTTTGAAAAGAACTGGTGTTAGTTCTTCTTTAAATGTTTGGCAGAATTTGGCAGTAAAACCATCTGGTCCTGGGAGTTTCTTTGCTGGAAGATTTTTCATTACTGCTTCAATCTCATTACTCATTATTGGTCTGTTTAGGTTTTCTGGTTCTTCATGATTCAACTTTGGTAAATTGTGTACAGGAATTTATCCATTTCTTCTAGGTTTTCCAGTTTGTTTGCATATAGTTGTAGTGGTCACTTATGATCCTTTGTATTTCTGTGGCATCAGTTGTAATGTCTCCTTTTTCATTTCTGATTTTATTTATTTGAGTCTTCTCTCTTTATTTTTTTCCTCATTACTCTAGTTAAAGGTTTATGGATTTTGTTTATCTTTTTGAAAAAAACAACTCTTCCTTTCATCAATCTTTTGTATTTTTTAAATTTCTAATTCATTTATTTCTGCTCTGATCTTTGCTATTTCTCTCCTACTGATTTTGGGTTTGGTTTGTTCTTGTTTTCTAGTTCCTTGAGGTATAACATTAGGCTGTTTATTTGGAATCTTTCTTCTTTTTTGATATAGGCATTTATTGCTGTAAACATCCCTCAGAACTGCTTTTGCTGTATTCCATAGGTTCTGGTATGTTGTGTTTTCATTTTCATTTGTCTCCAGGAATTTTTTTATTTCCTTCTTGATTTCTTCTTTGACCCATTCATTGTTTAGGAACATATTGTTTAATTTATATGCATTCATATGATTTCCAGTGTCCCTTTTGCTGTTGATTTCTACTTTTATTCCATTGCTGTTGGATAGGGTAGTTAATATGATTTTAATTTTTTAAAATTTGTTTACTTGTTTTGTGTCTTAACGTATGGTCCAATCTAGAGAATGTTGCATGTGCTGCTGAGAAGAATGTGCATTCTGCAGCTTTTGGATGAAATGTTTTATGAATGTCCATTAGGTCAAGTCAGCCTATAGTAGAAATTAATTCTGATGTTTCCTGGTTAATTATGTGTCTGGATGATTTGTCCTTTGCTGAAAGTGAGGTATTAAAGTTCCTAACTATTATTTTGTAGGAGTCTATTTCTCCCATTAGGTCCAATAGTAATTGCTTTACACAGCTGGATGCTCTGGAGTTGGGTGTGTATATATTTAGACTTGTTATATCCTCTTTTTGAATTGATCCCTTTATCATTATATAATACCTTCCTTATCTTTTTTTTACTTTCCTTGACTTGAAGTCTATTTTACCTGATATAAGTATACTATCCTGCTCTCTTTTGGTTTCCATTTGCATGAAACACCTTTTTTCCATCCTTTCACTTTCAGCTGGTGAGTGTCTTTATCCATTAGTTGAGTTTCTTGTAGGCAGTGCATTGTTGGTTCTTGTTTTTTAATCCATTGAGCCACTCATACTCTGTCTTTTAATTGGGGCATTTAATCCATTTACATGTAGGGTTATTTTTGATATATAGGGACTTATTACTGCTATTTTTCTGGGGTTTTTTCCTAATTGTTTTGTGGATCCTTTTTTTTCTATTTTTCTGGTCTTACTGTCTTCCTTTGTGATTGATTGGTTTTCTCTAGCAGTGCATTTTGATTTCTTGCTATTTATTTTTAATATGTCTCATAAGTTTTCATGTTATGGTGAGACTTCCAAAAAACATATTATAGTTATAACACATTATTTTAGACTAATAACAACTTAACTTTGATATCTAAGATAAAAGAAAGAACGAAAGCCAACTTTATGCTTTGGCGTCACCCCTCCCCCAACTTTTTGATAATTTGTTGTTTCAAGATACATCTTTTAATACTGTCTACATCTTACATGGTTGTTTTATTAGGTGTTGTCTTGTTAGTCATTTAGTCTTCATATTAAGGATGTAAGTGGTTTTTTTCACCACCCTTACAACATTTGAGCATTCTGAGGTTGTCTGTGAATTTACTTTACTAATGAGTTATATATTGTTAAATGTTTTCTTGCTGCTCTTTCACATTGAAGAACCCCCTTTAGCATTTCTTATAAGGCAGGTCTAGTGTTGATTAATTCCCTTAGCTTTTGTTTGTCTGGGAAAGACTTTCTTTCTCCTTTATATTTGAAGGTCAGTTTTGCCAGATACAGAAGTGTTAGCTGACAGTCTTTTTTCCTTCAGTACTCTAAATATATCATCCCATTCTCCTCTAGCCTGTAGGGTTTCTACTGAGAAATCTGCTGAGAGCTGTATTGGGGCTCCGTGGAAGGTTATGTGTTTCTTTTCTCTTGCTGCTTTCAGTATTCTTTCTTTGTCTTTGGTTTTTGACAGTTTGATTATGATAGGACTTGGGGTGTTCCTGCTTGGATTTAATTTGATTGGTAACCTCTAAGCTTCCTGTACTCGGATGTTGTTATCTTTCTCCATACTTGGGAAGTTTTCAGCCATTATTTCCTTGAATACGCTTTCTACATTTCTTCCTTTTTCTCCTCCTTCAGGTATGCCGATTATGGGAAGCTTATTTCACTTTCAGTAGTCCCATATTTGCTGTTTCTGTTTCATTTTTCTTTTCTTATTCTTTTCTCTTTTTTCTCCTCTGGTTCGGTAATTTCGTGTGTTTTATCTTCAAACTCTCTGATTCTTTCCTCTGTTTGATTAAGTCTGCTGTTGGAGCTTTCTACTGAGTTTTTCAATTCAGATAATATATTATTTATTCCTAGAATTTCTATTTGCTTTTTTTAATTGATTCTATTCCTTTCTCAAGCTTCTCATTCTGCTCATGAATTATTGTCCAGATATGATTTAATCTTCTATCTGTATTTTCTTGCGACTCTTTGAACATCCTTAAGAAGGTTATTCTGAATTCTCTGTCAGATGTTTCACAGGCCTGCTGTTCCTCTGCAGCCATTGCTGCTGCTTTGTTTGTTTTATTTGGTGGTGACATATTTCTCTGTTCTTTCTTGATCTTTGTGCCTTTATTTTGATGTCTAGGCATTTGAGGAGACTGTTATTTGCTAGTGATTCTCTGGGGAAAGCTTTTTGTATGGATTGTTAATCACTTCCAGGTCTGGGCTGTGTGGAAATTCTGGCCTGGGACAGAGTATTTCCTGCAGATTGAACCCCCTGCAGTTTTATTGCCCTGAGACCAGCTGACCCACTTTTCACTAAGACCAGCTGCCCACACCGTGTGCAATGTTCCCCCCACAGGCCAGCCTTTTTCCTGCATGCAAACCACTTCCCATGGAGCAGCCTCTGGGTGGCTCTTTCTCTCCAGGCGGTTGGGGCTGCTTGCTCTAATGTAGGCCTGGGGGCATCCTGCCAGTGGTCTTTACAGCCTGTGGGCTGGTATGGTACACTCCAAAGCCCTCCTCTCCCCTGCAGACTCCAAGAAGGTTTATGGAAGGGTGTCACAGCTTTATCTGGCTTTGATTTGTGTGTATCAGCTAGTTCCCACCTCTGTACCAGAGTGGCTCAGAAAAATAAGCACCATCCCTACACCTTCACACCACTGCCTCTCATGCCTTCACGATCTCTGTAGGTCTCTGTTGCTCTTCCCTCAGCTCCAGCACGTCCAGGTTGGCAGTCTTTGCTTTTTAATAGTTGTAAATTGGTTACTAGTGGGAGAGTGACATGCTGGGAATCGTCTATTCCACCATCTTGATAATGTCACTAAAAAGCTTTTCTTAACCCACTAACTGATGACAACCAGACCTTTCACAATTTAGTACCCAGACATTGGGTCTTTTGGGAAAGACACCAGAGAAAGACTACCTTTGAACTCCATTGGAAGGGACCATACCAAGTTCTCTGCAGCAAAACTTTAGAGCCTCTAGTCTCAGGTCCACATCTCTCAACTTAAGAGAGCCCCTCCAGGTCTTGGACCTGTACACCCATTGGAGACCGCAAGGTAAACTGTTTAGGGAAGTTTTTTTCCCCAGAAGCAGATGGCATTCTGAACATGGACAGCTTTCCCAAAATCACAGATCAAGACTTTTCTCCTCTGTCACCATGAAACCTTTGTCCCCTTTCCTTTTTTCCCACTGTTTCTTTTCTGTTTATACATGGTAAAGTCATACTATAATCAAGATTTCAAAATCAATAACTTCTGCAGGGAACTTAACCAAATATTGAATATGTCATGTTAAACCTAAATCCTTACATGACCTTAGGGATCTTCTGGTTCACCCTGTAACAAATTTCACTGATATGCCAAATGTGATATCTGGTCCTTTCTATAGGGTTAAGCTTTGAGGCTCAGGTGTTCAGATTTATTGTTTAAATCCAACAATAGGCAAAACCTCTGGTGAGGGTTTTGCAGTTAAATTACACCAGAAATTAAATAAGAAAACAATAACAACAAAAATATAATTTGACAGTTTGTAGACAAAGTTATAACCCTAATCCCTTAATTTGCAATAGCCTCCAACCATGCAATGACTCAAATGGAGCCTTGGATAATTATTACTATTGTTTCCCTACTGGTGACTCCTAACTCACAAGGTGTCCCACAGGGAATTGTCTGTTTTGCTCCTTCAAGATATATTTATATCTGTGGAGAATTTAATGATATAATGATCATTTAACCATATACATGGGCAACTTTACGTCTCAAAAAGTGGAAAATGAGGGCCCAATGTGGATTGGGGATTCTAATGGTATCACTGTCATTCCATAACCAATTGGAAACTAAACATTGGTCTACACCTCTTGATTTGAACTACTAAATAAAGAAAAATTTGCCAGCCAGCATAAATCTCTGTAAATGGGCATCTTCTGGTAAATAAAATTATGATTAGAAATCTGTCTTAGGGGCCGGCCCGGTGGCGCACTGGATAAGTGCGCCGCTTGGGAAGCGCGGCGGCGCTCCCGCCCGAGGGTTCAGATCCCACATACAGACCGGTTCCCGCTCACTGGCTGAGCGAGGTGCGGGAGCAGCACCGAGGGTTGCGATCCCGTTGCCGGTCCCCGGTCCGGTGCGGGGGCAACACTGAGGGTTGCGATCCGTTGCCGGACACAGAAAAAGACAAAAGACAAAAAAAAAAAAAAAAGAAATCTGTCTTAAACGTTAGCTACTATACCTGACTCTACTAAACAGGCTGTATTTCCCCAGCATACTTCTTTAACTTCTCTTACTAAAGTTGATTTATTTACTTATTTTTACTTTTAAATGCATTTTTTTCTAATGTTGTTTTAGATAACATAATTGCTTTGAAGCATCTGTTTGCTGAACAAGAGAGTGTGTGTGATAGCTAACACCTCCGGCTGCACTTGGATGAATACATCTAGTATGGTAGAAACTCAGTTGCAAGAAATCAACAAACAAGTTAGTTGGTTAAAACAAGTAGATTCCCAATTACTTGAAGTTGATACGACAAGCAAACAGAAAGGACATTGTTGGGTGGGAGGGAGGAGAGGGAGGGAGGGAGGTTTTGGTAAGGGGCCACAGTAATCAACCACAATGTATATCGACAAAATAAAATTTAAAAAAAAAAAAAAAAAAGCAAGTAGATTCCTCTTCTGGCTCATTTGTGATATATTTAATTTTGATTGGTTTGATTTGTGGGGGCTCCTGTTAAGAAGTATACTTCAGTCTCTTAGTATTATCTTCCTGATAGCCATCCTAGTAGTCTCCCTGGCACACCATATCCTCTCATATGCAGCCATCTGTTATATGTCAAATGGTCTCACTACAGTCAGAATAATAAAAATATGAAGAGAACATAAAGAAATATTCAACTAACCTGATGTTGTGAATTGCGAATTCCATACTGAGACCAAGCAAGTCCATTATTATGATGAAAAACAGTGGTGTCAATGCCCAAGGTTTTGGTCAATCTCTCAAAATTGAGAAGGGGGTGGGGAAATTGTTAAATTACACTAAATTAAATTTGGCCTAAAGCTGCCTCCATATGTAATAAACTGCAACCTAACTTAATAGTATATTCTTGCAACAAGTAGCTGAGTCTCAGCCAATCGTAGCAACTGAACTTTGGCCAATCACAGGCTGCCCGACCATGTTGCTGGGTGGAGTTCTCTGAACCTCTACTGGTTCTGAAGGATGCCCAAATCATGAATAGTTCTTTACTCAAATAAGCTCTGCTAAATTTAATTTGCCTAATTTTTTAATTTTAATATAAATATCCTCCCATTTTACTATGTTAACTCCAAAAAGGCAAGAACACGACTGCTTAAAAGACTAACCCTAATAGCTATTAATGATAAATCGATGGGGCCACTATGAAGTTTTCAATGATCTAGTTACCCTCTGATTATTATTAATTCTACTTTGATTTTTTTTTAATGTACAGAAACATTTCCTGAGCAAATAGCAGTTTTATATTTGGTTATCTTGTCTAAAATGAGAACTACAGTGAGGATGTTCCCAAAGACTTAGAAATAAAATTGCCTTCTCAGAATAAAATCCTTCAGGATATCTGTACTCCCATGTTCATTGCAGCTCTATGTCAATAGCCAAAATATGGAATAAACCTGTGTCCATCGACAGACAACTGGAGAAGGAAAATGTGGTATATATACACAATGGAATACTACCCAGCCAAGAAAAGAATGAAATCCTGCCATTTGTAGCAACATGGATGAGTCTGGAGAAAATTATGTTAAGTGAATTAAGCCAAACTAGGAAAGAGAAATACATGTTCACACTTATAACTGGGTGCAAAGAAAGAAAGAAAGAAAAGATCACAACAATTCATTGAACTTTCAGAAGGAGAGAACAAACCTAAGGTTACTGGAGATGGGGGTAGGGAGGGAGGGAGTTTGGGGAGGGACAGGTCAGGTAAAGGGCATAAAGAAAATTCATGATTTGTAATAATGAATATGTTAATAATAATTTTTTTTAATTAAAATAAAAAAGAATCTTCCTCCTTCAACGAGAGAGGAGACTCAACTCATAGCCCCAGGACTCTCTGCAGGTAAGTTCTGGAGTGGTATACTATAAGCAAGAAATTTCTTGAAAGTTTTGTGCTTTATATTAAACATTTATGCAAAATTTGCATTTCACTCCATATGTAATATATGTTTATGTTAACATCAAAATGTTTATTTTTTGCCTTAAATCATCAAGTGAACTTGTCTTCCAGGAAGATGGGTAATAGGTTCTTTGGTTCCTCTGACCCTTGATTTTGCATATCCTGGGTTGAGAAACACTCACAAGTAGAGAGACATTCATAGTCACCTTAAAAAATGACTCTGAAAGGGCCGGCCTGGTGGCGCACTGCTACAGTGCGCCGCTTGGGAAGCGCGGTGGCACTCCCGCCGAGGGTTCGGATCCCATGTACAGACCGGGTCCCGCTCACTGGCTGAGTGAGGTGCGGGAGCAACACCAAGGGTTGCGATCCCGTTGCCGGTCCCGGTCCGGTACGGGCACGACACTGAGGGTTGCGATCCGTTGCCGGAGACGAGAAAAGACAAAACGGGGAAAAAAAAAAAAAAAATGACTCTGAAAATTACAAGAGTTGTTATTAACCAGATTGTCCATATTAACTGAACAAAACAAGTAGTTTACACTCACTGAGCACTTGTTAGTCACTCTTTTAAGGGTTTTAGTTTCATTAATTCATTTAATTCTCCGAACACTATGTGGTAGATTCTATTATTATCCCCATTTTATTGATGAGGAAACTGAGACATGGAGAAGTTTACTAGCATAGTGGTACAGCTGGGCTACTAGCTCTAGAGCCTGCCCTCTTAGCCATGACACCACTGTGCTTCTGTTCAATGTGTTGGATCACAGGCACAGCCTGAGAATTGAATCTCATCCATGGCAGTGTGGAAACCTGACACAACAGCACAAACAAGGGTGGACCTGCCTCTTTGGAGCAGCCTTTCATCAACCCAGTGTATACAAAAAGAGAATTTATTAATGTGCTTCTGGAAATCAGAATCACAGGGATGGAAATTCTTGAATCTCCCTGAGCAGCATATTCTCTTCTTGTAGGCAGCCCTCAACCAGAGGCCAGAGGTCAAACCGCAGCCAAAAAAAATTTTTATAAGAGACTCCAAACAAAAAAAATTGACAAGTCCACTCCAGGGTTGTATAGAATTGAGCCAAGTTTATTTGATAGTCATGCATCCCTTGGACTAAAGAAATCTGTTCCACCAAAGAAATTGCTCAAATCCCTTTATCAGGTCATCCCTTTTATGGAGAAAGATGCTAGAAATTATGGCACAAGTTTTTCACCCTGGCAAAACTAGGACTGACTTTGAGAATACCAAAACCCATTTGTTGCAGTTCACCCAGAGCTGGCATCTACAGTGAGTGCCTGTGCACATTAAACCACCCTCCACCTGCATCTTTGATTCTTGCCTTGTGCGGCTGCATTTCAATTTATGAAGACTTCCATTGTCCCTGAATAAATCATACCTTTTCTTGTCCCCAAGCCTTAGTTTGTGCTATTCTTTTTCTCTAGATTGCTATTCTCACCATCTTCTAATATCAAAATTCTCCACCCATTAATGTCACTTTTCTGTTCTTATGTCACTATTCTGATGTACATGATTTTCATACTGCCTACTCCGCCCCTCCCCCCGCCCCACAACACGCACACGGAGAAGAAAATTATAGTGCTTACTTTATTCCATCTCATATTGTATTTTCTTATTTATATTCCTATCCCAGCTCTTACCACCCCAGTCCAGGACTCCCAAGCTGGTCTGTCTTAGCCTTGCATGTACATAATTTGTGGTGTACATTTGACATCATTAAACTCTTGTTATATGATTGTATCACAAACTTACATTTCTGGTTTAGGTTTCAAAAACCTATTGAAAACAATAAGCAGAATCCCAGGCACACATAATATTGATCCAACACATATTTATTAAGTGCCTACTACTTGCCAGATATGGGGCTCTGTGTTGGAGGGACAGTGATGCGTCAGATGGTTAAGGTCTCTGACTTTACAGAGCTTACAATATAGCAAGAAACATTATTTTGAAAAATAAAAAAATTACCTACTCTTGTGCAGAAAAGAACTGATATACACGTGGATGAGTGTGTGTCATATTTTGGATTGGGGATTTCAGTTTTTGTTTTATTCATATTACTCCATACTTTGTCATTACCCTTGGCTACAAACCTATATGATTTTAGGATGTAAATTACATGGCATGATTCTGTAAGTATTGTTTAGACAATATTTCTAAAATGGTCAACTTCTCTGGAAAGTGGAAATGAGGCCAGTGTGGAGGGCAATTATTTCAGACTGATGGACCCTTAGCTTCTATGAGGTATCTGGACTACGCTAAGCACTGTGGGTCCAGCGAGGTGGGAGGGTCTCTTTCTGCCTTTGAACACCATAAATTTAAAGCCTATCAGGTAGAATGGATCCACTTGGCTTGAAATGGTTGGGCAACACAAAAAGTCAGATCAACTTCTAGAGCTTCAATGCCACAAAAGCAAATGAGCATTTTCAAAAGTGGGTGTTGAGTGGGACTCCACAAGGCTACTCATCCCTAGCTAACAATATGGCAACTGGAACCAAGACAACACACATTTCCAGTCTGCCTTTAACGTTTGCCACACTATCCCTTCTTCACACTGTCCTTCCCTTCTATGGCTTCAGTGTTCCCTTCTTAAGGCTCCAGATCCTTTAAGATGCTGATAGACTTGACAGTTAAATATGCATGCTTTCCGTATCAAGAATGCCAAAAGTTCAACATCCTCCTTCTCAAATGGGAATAACAATCCCAAGAGTTTGTCTTGCCTTCATGACTCACTACATCAAATCCTCTGAAGTCTTATTATTTATTTATCATTTACTTGCAAATATAAAAAATGAAGGTGGGATGCTCTGCTCTAACCATGTCAGTAGTTTTCACAATGCACTAAACTGGAAACTTCTGCTGGCCTGAGTGGTTTCCACGTACTCCTCTCCATTCTATCCATTGTTATTTTCTCCACATCTACCTCATAAGACAAGGCAGGCCTAGGTCCACAAAAAATATATTAAGGATTCTTGGTCTCTATGCAGTAAGTATTTTTACCTGGAATATATTCCCAAATAATTCACTCTTTTGTTTTGTCTAGAACAGTAGTTGGTTATTTTTTTTAAATCTTTTTATTATAAAATAAAGTATAGATACAGAAAGCCCCCCAACACAATGAGGTTGTGCCCTTGTAACCATCACCCAGGTCAAGAAACAAAACTTTCCAGCTACTCCAGAAGACTCTCAATGTTCCCTGCCCCTGATCACAACCCTTTTCTCCACTCAAAATAACTACTATCCTGACTTGCTTTTCTTTATAGTTTTGTCACCGAAGGGTACATGTCTACTTACTCTAGTTTAATTTTGCTCATTTAAAAAAATTGAAGTCTCTTAATTGATAATTTCCTTCTCCATCCTTTTCCTTTTCTTACAATTTATCTGTTGCAAGAACTGGGGGCATTTGATCTGTAGAATGTCCCACATTTTGGGCTTCGTTGATTGAATGTGCAATCACGGAGCAGTTTGACACATTCCTCTATATAGGTTGTGTCCCGTCCTTTTATTGGTAAGGTTACATAATTCTTGATGATCTTTCTTTTTACGATATTAGAAACTGTCCCTGTTCAATGTCTGGATCCACTAATTCACTGGAAGGCTGTAAAATAGTAATATTCTAATTTTACAACTTCTTATTTTTATTAGTTAATATACTTTTACATAAATATTACTTCTCATTTATAATTATAACCCAGTGAGAGAGCTCATGTAGAAAAAGCAGAATAAATGCTTATTTTTTCCCCTTTGGTGACCAATTGGTTTTTTTAAATATTAGGAACTCATGGATTTAAATATATTTGATGGGTTTCAACTGCAATTATTATCCTTTTTGACGTCTTTGGCCAAGGGAGATTGTATCAAGTTGGCTCCCGGGCCTTTTTGAATGTCTCTGATTTGTTCAGCCTTGATTCTCTTTTTCTCTCATGATCCTGATTTGGGGTTATCTACAAATCTCTTCTAAATCTTCTATATTGGTTTGTGTTAAGGTCTTTATTGCCAGTTTAAGCATCTTTCTTCTTTTGCTTAAAGTGATGTTTCTCAAAGCATGGTGTACAGACCAGCAACGTCAGCATCACCTGGGAACTTTTTAGAAACACAAATTCAGGCCCCACATCAGGCTACTGAATCAGACATTCTCAGAGTGAGGCCCAGCAGTATACGTTTGTTAAAAGCCGTCCAGGTGATTTTGATGAACCCAAAAATTTGAGGGCCATGGCATAAAGAACAAACTTTGTTAAGTCCTCCTTAAATGTATTGTTATAGCTCTAACCATGCTAAGATCTGTTAACATTGGAATAAAGATTGGTTTTCCTTTCATATATTCTGCCAAATGCCTATTGCAAAATTGCTGTAGGAATGGCATCTCTGGTTCTTTTCATGGGGCTACAACTTCTGTTTTATTTGACCTGAGGGCTGGGATACCACTATTGTCTGAGAAGGTAAGGATGATGACATCCCACTTCGTACTTTCCAGACAGTGTTAGTGGGGGTTAATGAGCATTTATTGTGTATCTGCTGAGGGTCAGACTTGATGGTAAAGGATAAGGACTTGTGATATTGTAATTTATAATAATTTGTGTTTATTTAGTCTTTGTCCCCATTTCCTGGCACAGAGCTCCTAAAACCCTTGGAATCTCTGGAGTGCTAAGAGTTTCTTTTTGTATGCTAATGAAGTTACTGGTGGCTGTGGCCCCTAGATAGCTGCAGGATGGGCTGGTCACAGGAAAGGCCAAGGCATGTTTAGAGGGTTGGGACTTTCAGCTCACTTCCCAATCTCTGGGAAGGGGAGAGGGGCTGAAGGTTGAATTGATAACCAACAGCCAATGATTTAATCAATAATGCCTATATAATGAAGCTTCCATAAAAACCCAAAAAGTTTGGGTTTGGAGAGCTTTAAGGTAACTGAACATGTGGAAGTCCTGGAGGGTCTTCCCCATGCTCCATGCCCCTCCCACATATCTTGCCCTATGTTCATCTGTATCCTTGGTAATAACCTTTAAAATAAACTAATAAATGTAAGTAAAGTGTTTCCTTGAGTTCTGTGAGCCACTCTAGCAAATTAATCGAACCCAAGGAGGGGGTCATGGGAACCCGCAATTTATAGATGGTCAGTAAGAAGTACAGATGACAACCTACTACTTGTGACTGGCATTGGAAGTGGGGGCAGGTGTGGGGATTGAGCCCTTAACCTGTGGGATCTGATGCTATCTCCGGGTAGATAGCGTCAGAATTGAATTGAATTAGAGGACACCCAGCTGGTGTCCGCTGGAGAATTGCTTGGTGTGTGGGGAAAACCCCCCACACAGCTGGTATCAGAAGTGTTGTGTTGCATGGTATGTCACAGTAGGAAAAACACTTTGTTTTTTTTCTGTATCTTAATAGGACCCAACATAGAGTAAGCCATAGGCAACCCCTGCCCTTGGTGAGTTAGAGGAAAAGCGTCTGGGAGCCTAGTATGAGGATGATCAATAAAGCAACTTTCATCTAGGTAGGGCTGTGGTTCACTTTAATCAATATGGCTCAAGATCGCACTGGCCTTCTTGTGGCCTCTTAATAGGGCCACTTGGATCTTTTCCAAGAACTAATGTATCCTTGATGTTGACCTGGCTCAGCCACTGACAGTACTCAATCTTATGACCTGACCTGCCAACTTGTGATGAGAGAGAAGCAAGAGCTTCAGATCAGAATCTTAAGAACGGTCTTAAAATTCCAATGAGCCCAACTTTCAGCCTGGAGTGGAGAAAAGTCCCTAACATTTGTGGGATTTTGGAGAAAAGAACAGATGAAGGCCCTAGGTCTGTAGCTAGGCCCTCTCTTCTTATCTGCAATGCAGTTTCACACTCAGGGAACTTGTACACACCTATATGGACACCAGACATTCCAGATTCCACAACCCACCTCCATCCATAGCACCACCCTCAGAGGAAAGCACCCCTGTGGTAAACTTGCCACTGGGAAGAGAGACTCAGGGAAGAAGACTATACAGGCCTTGAAAACCAGCTTGGAGCCATCTGGGCAGGGAATCTCAGGGTCCCAGCTACCCAGAGCCAGGCCTAGAAGGAGGATCCCATCCTCTGGATGGGCACATCTCCTTGGGCTCACGGACTCCTTATCTCATGGGGAGAGGCAGGGCTAGACAAGGGCCAAAGCAGGGCCTTCCAAGGAACAGGGCCAGGTTACCCATGTCTGAGGGATGGTACTGGAGGAAGGCGGTAGAACTGAAGTGTGCTCATAAGTCCTTGGCTTACTGAGGGAGCAGGCACTCTCAGAACCCTTTGGGTCAGCTAGTCCTGACCCTCACCATTTTGCCTGATAAACACTATCGTCAAAGACATTGGCAAAAGGCACCAGCTCTGGTTCAACAGTCAGGCTTCAGCAGTGAGGAACATAGCTGGTCCTGCCCTAGTCTACCTCTCCCTATCCCATGCATACACACAGAGTTTCTACTAAAGGAATTTTTGCAGCCTCAGCTTCTGCCGTCAGGAGTCACAAAAGGGAAAGGGAGTACATAGCCCCAAATGGGCACACACTGTGGTATATCTATCCCTGTATATCCATTATGCTGTGGTTTCCCCCATTTTATGATGGGGAGCATAAAATAGAAGCAAAGTGGAAAAAGAACAACCGCAAAATAAAAATCCTACCTTTTAATTAACAACATAAGAAGAATGTGCCTAAGGAAAGTCTAAATACCCAGACTTCTCTCTTCTGGTTCTCCTGAGGTGGAAAAGAGAAGATCTCTATAAAGATCAATCAGAAAGAAATGTGGGGGAAAAAGAAAAAAGATTGCTCTGTGTTATAACAAAGAGTTTAAAGCTGAAAGAAAAAGATTATTCTGTGTTATAATAAAGAATTAAAAGCTTTAAAAAAAAAAGAAAAAAAAGAAAGAAACATGGTACCAGACTAGCCTGGCTTTCTACTACAAAGAAACCGATGAGTGAATGAATAACTATAGTATAAGGTAAAAATACTTTAGTAAAGTTATACATATGGCATGCTTACTCTATAGGGGTGGGACATGGAACCCATCCTGGGAGCGAGGTCAGGACCTACATGCCATGATACATTTCCAGGCCAGGGACTGATAGGTGGGCTTTTGGAAGCTTTACTGTGGGGAAAAGGGAGTTGGATTTTAGAGAGCAAGAGTAAAGACCTTCACTAATTCGAAAAATATACATATGTTATTGAGCACCTACTATGTGTCAGGCACTTTTCTAGGAACTTGAAATATAACATTAAGCCAAACAGACAAAAATCTCTGTCCTTATGAAGCTTTTTTTAAAATTTTAACATTTATTTGTACATATTTGTGGGGTACAGTGTGTTCTTTCAATACATGCATATAATGTACATTGATTCACTTAAAATAGATAGTATAGCTTTGTACCCGTAAATCCGCCAGTAAAGGTTATATTTTACTGGAGGGAAAATAGGTAATAGTGTTTAACTAGGGGAAGCACAGGGGGTTTTTTAGGCTGTGGAACAAATCTGTAGTGGTAGATGCATGATGCTATGCATTTGTCAAAACCCACAGAGCTTTACAGCACAGAGAGTAAACCTGAATGTATGCAAATTTTTTTTAAAAAATCAACCAGGAGGTCAGAGGATTCCAGGATGAAATGCAGACTTCAACAAAAGAATCTAACAGTATTACAACTGTAAGACATAAGCTCACTGAAGAGATTGGGGAAAAAATGTGCTGATCAAAGTAACTTTGAAAACCGGTGTTTTCACTATACACTGTAAGACTAAAAACAAAAGGAACCATGTGCTGTATTCTAGTTGGTAAAGTTGCTTTTCATGGGGGCACAGGTTAACAATTCTGATCCTGCTGTACATGTATACTGGGATAAGCAAATAAATAAATGGATGGAGGCAGCCAGTCTTCTCACTGTTGGTGAGAAAGGTTCCAGATATGCAAGGGGAGAAGACTAGAATGGAATGATCCATGCGGTAATGGATTAGAGTCAGAAACATCAATGTGAACTCATATTTAGCTTGATGTATATATAGATGAATAGATATTGAATGTCACCTGGTATCCTGGAGAGGATCCTGGAACAGACAAGAAAAACTAAAGAAATCTGGATAAAGTACAGAGTTTAGTTAAAAGTAGTGTATCAATGTTGGTTCCTTAGTTGTGACAAATGTACCATCAGCGATGCAAGAAGCTAACAATAGGGGAAACTGGGTAAGAGACATACAGGAACTCTCTGTTTCCATTTTTGCAACTTTTTTGTAAAGCTAAAAGTACTCTAAAATGAAATGTTCATTTACATAAAAATAACAAATAATTATGAAGGCTTATTATAAGCTCTAAGGAAAAAATAAAACAGGGTAATGGAGATTGGATATGCGCAGTGGGCTGGGTGCTATTTTACACAGGGTGGTCGGGGAAGGGCTCTCTGAAGAGACATGTGTACAGGCATGGGTGAGCAGCAAGCCATGTGGATATCAGGGAGAAGAGCATGCCAGGAAGTGGAAACAGCAAGAGCAAAGGAGGGAGGTGGGAACCGTCAGGCAGGAACCTACTGAAAATAGTTCAGGTACAACAGAAAGAAGGGCTGAATCAGGGCAGTGGTGGGAGGCAAGAAGGGCAGGGAACAGACTTAAGAAGTACTTATTTTATGGACCAGAAAGAAGAAAAGAAGAATGGGATGGAAGGAGAAGCCTCCTTCTCCCCTCTCCTCCAACTTATATGAGTCAGGACACTGCAGCCCAGGACAAGATTTGCGCAGCTCACAGCTAGCAACAGCAAATTGGAGACTTAAAACTAGGTCTTCTGACTATATATCCTGTGATTTTCCAATTTACCGTCTGTCCACCACACTTTCTGTGACACTACCAGGGTATCTTGGAAGAGGCAAAGATTGTGTGATCTGCCAAATCTTAAGAAGTTTGATGGGACAAAGGACCACCCCCAAAAACCCAGGGCAGGTCCTGGCCCAGTTTAAGCCTGACCCATAGAGAAACTTGTAGAAAAGTCTTGTAATTTCTGATATTAATTATTTCTCTTCAAAACCTACTGTAGGGCCGGCCCGGTGGCGCACTGCTATAGTGCGCCGCTTGGGAAGTGCGGCAGCGCT
>NW_007728068.1:256419-269197 GCF_000696425.1 Galeopterus variegatus | reverse complement strand
AGGGTTCGGATCCCACATACAGACCGGTTCCCGCTCACTGGCTGAGCGAGGCGCGGGAGCGACACCGAGGGCTGCGATCCCGTTGCCGGTCCCGGTCCGGTACGGACACGACACTGAGGGTTGCAATCCGTTGCTGGACACGGAAAAAGACAAAAAAAAAAACCTACTGTATTAGTCCATTTCTGTTGCTTATAACAAAATACAAAGAACTGCATAATTTGTAAGAAAATGAAATTTATTGCTTATAGTTTCAGAGGCTGGGACGTCCAAAGTCCAGGGAACACATCTGGTGAAGGCCTCGGTGGTGATGACAGTGATGCAGGGGTCTCACATGGCATAAATGGCCAAGCAGCGAGAGAGTTTCCTGTGCTCTCCTTTTAAACCCCTCAGAATCACACCCACGACCACCATTATTAATCCATTCACTATGGCATGGTCCTGCAATCTAATCACCTCTTCAAGACCCCACCTTTCAATTACCATAATAAGATTTCCCACCCTCAGCAGTTACAGTGGGGATTTAAGCTTCAGTGAGGTTGGGGGGGCATCCAATCTACAGTACCTACATACAAAAAGGTCAGAAGGACAGGTTTCTGCTACTATCAAGTCTAGAGTTCTTGCCATCCTTTGTTATCCCAAATGGATCTCAAGGCCTCATGCCACATATTGTGTGTGTATATGTGTGTGTGTGTGTGTGTGTGTGTGTGTGTGTGTGTGTGTGTGTATCTCCCAAATTTCTCCATTGTGAAATATATATTCCTCTTTGTCCTTTTCCTATCTATGCACATTTTCCTCTGGTTTCCAAGAGCTGTAACTGCCCCAAGCAAGGTTTCCCAAGCCTGACAGCAGCTTGGCTCCTCCTAAGTGGTTAGCTGAGAGTGAAACCAACCACAGGAAACTATAAGGCTAAAGCATGCCCTTCACAGCTCTCGGGCCTCAAGGAGATAATGGTGGAGATTGGGAACTGGGTAGAACCCCAAGTTACCTATCTTAATTCATTCCAAATCTATGTGATTATCAGCCCATGTTATAATTAATATTATCAGGCCTTGGAATCATTAGGCTCCCGAAATCATAACGTATCAAGATTTTTCTATGCTCTGTGCCTCTAATTTGAAATCATTTCCAATTTATTTTACTTCAACCCTCTTAATAATGGCTCCCAGTCCATCTTGGTAATGCATCCCATCTTGCTATCCCTTGCACTTCTTCCCCTGCTTGCTCTCCACCCTAATCCAGTGTCACCCCTCCCCCAGTGCCCCAAACCAGTATTTCTTCTCATTCTCTGAACCCCACCCATGATCATATTCTTCTGAAAGACTAAATGGAGTGGTCTTTAGCATTCTGGAACCCTTCCGGGTATTGAGCCTTTGCAAAAGAGATCCAAAGCTTGCAGCAATGAGCAAGTTGGGTGTGTGGAAATATTTCTTTCAAGCACATTTTAGCCTCAAAGAGGAAACAGATGTTTATTAAAATGCTTAGCTGTCCATAATAATTTATTTCTAACAATATAATTTAACATAATCATTCTTCATTTATTAATAGATTTTAGAGAAGTGTCCTCCTTCCCTCTCTTACCCACTCTCTTTTCTCCTTTCTAAAAGATATGTATTAATTATAATCTGCAGGCCTGGTTACCTCAAACATGGATTAGACTTCAACTGTTAAATTATTCTCTGTTCCTGAAGAGAAATGATTGGAACATCTATGTCTGCATCCATCTTGGAGAAAGACACGATTTTGAAGGAAGGCATTAAACTAAATTACATTGTGATTCTAAGTTAAATTGTCCGAGAACTGACTTCCTCGACAGCTCTGATTCAGGCCTCCCAAAATGTTGAGCACTGTGACTCATGCTTCCTTCTGCAAATGACAAAACTTCCTCACCACCCTGATCTAAGCTGCCTGCTTTTGGTCTTCTGTGCTCTCAGGAAGGGATCAGGTCGGATGTTACATTTTTTCCATGGTGGGCAAGGAAGCCCATCTTTTGTTTTTTCAAAGGGAGAAACACACACACACACACACACGAGTCAAAGAATGACACGCTGCAAATCCTGAAAATTAATACCAGGCAGAGCACCCCACCCTCCACACCCCTGGAAAATAAATAAATGACGTTTAGTAATTGTAAAAACAAGAGGGAGCTGACTTTTCAACTATTTATGCTCAAAGGCTTTTTTTTAAATGTTCAATTTTCTAAGGAAAGAAATATGGAGTAACTTTGCAAAGTGAACTTTTTTTATTATTCAAGGTGGTCTTAAAGAGCTTGGACTTTGTAGGTAGCTAATAATCAGTGCTGAGCAGCAGTGATCTATTTCCCAGGGAGACTGCATTCCCTGTGTCTCTGAAAATCTGAAGAGATGTTTTAGGGAAACATCAGAAGAGATGTTTGAGGGAAGAGCCATGTTGGGGGATAGAAGAGAAGAGAGGAAGGAATGAGGAGAGAAAGGGGTGCAATTGCCAACAATATTTTATCCTACTGAAATCTGCTGTAGACTGTCCCATAGCAGCCTCAAACGTGAATGTGTGCCAATCCGTATATTATAATGTATAGCCCAGCACTCATTAAAAAATACTATTAACTGGAGTGAAAAAAGTGGCCAGAATATTAACTCACTATAAAGATTTACCATATAGTGAATAAGGATTTGTTTTGAGGGTAAGAATTTTGAGATCAGAAGCTTAAAGATATTTTTCGATTTTACCAGCTACAATAAGTTAAAATTTTGATGAATGCTTTAGGGACATATATATTATATGTATAAAAATAAAGAATGACGTGCATATCTATTTACACAGGCTTACATTTTTTCTCTCAGAAGGTCTTCAAATATGATGGCCGAGAGGGAGAAAATTGCCTTACACACTCCATCTCTTTTACTTTCCTCACAAAAAGGATATGGGCATCAATCCTGAGTTCTGTTCCCAGCTGTACTACTGGGTTATTGTGGGCTGGCAATTTAATTGAAAATGGGAGGATGGATCAGATGACTTCCAAAGACTATTCCAATTTTGAAATTCCATGATTTTGTCTACCTCCATGTGATTTCTCTTCCTCTCTTCAAAGAAGATACCAAGATATGTTAACCTGTTTCTGTTGACAGCTCTTGAGTATAACCTGGGGACCCCAATGGGTCTGCCAAGCCCAAGTCCTAGGAGATAAGGCCTGGGAACAGAGCAGCCTCCCACCCTGCCCCATCTGGACCCCTCTCAGCTAGCAGATCAGCTGGCCCCTGGCCTGAATCTGGGAAAGGTGAGGAGGTCTGCCAGGACCTAATGGTAGGATTCTTACATTTTTCCCTAATCACTGTTGATTTGGTTTTCTTTCATATAGTTTTGTGAGTAGGTAAGAGAAGCCTCATTCATATCACATGCATTTATACATGCTTGCTGTATGTTTAAGTCACTGTGCCAAGCACTGGAGATGGAACAGAGTTGACCCTTCATAAGCCCAAGAGGAATTGCGCAATTGCCCTTTTAATTAGGAAAAGGGACCCATAATAGTTTCCTATCAACCAACAATGGCCTCTGAAGTCTCACCAGTAATGATTTATTCTTTGAGTCTTCTAGATTTCTTGGACTTTGAGAGTGCTCTATTAAACATTTTTTTAAAGTATTTGGAAGGAAGGAAGGAGGGAGCCCACCTTACGGCCTTGAAGGAATGAGATGAAGAGGAAGAAGAGCTGGGGAGGAGTGAGGAGACACCAGAGAAATAGTGGTATAATTAATGAGGGGAGGTGGGAATGGGGCCCAAGATGTCAATGCTTATAGAAAATAAAACTTTCAAATGAATACATTAAACTAAGATCTGTATTCTGATGGTAGGCTATTCAGTTGCTCAGCTGGTCAGCAAACATTGAGCTCCTGTCATGTTCCAGGCACTGTTCTAGGTGCTGGAGATATAGCAATGAACATAACACTGCTGGACTGCAGGAGCTTAAAGTCGAGAGAGAGAGAGAGAGAGAGAGAGGGATGGAGAGAGGGAGGTAATATCAAAGCTTAATAATGACCAGCAGCTAAGGGAATAAAGCAGAAAACTGTAACTGGGGAGGGTGGAAGGAACTATTCTAGTTGGAGTGGTCAGAGAAGAATTTTCTAGAAGGTAATATTTGAGCTAACACCTGAATAATGAGATACAGGTAGCCTTGTAAGTATTTGGGGGAAGAGTTCCAAGTTGAAAGAACACAAATGCAAAGGCCCTCATGGCCTGCTTGAGGGTCAGAAAGAAGGCCAGTGTGGCTGGAGTACAGTAGACAAGGAGAGAGAGAGGTAGGAAATGAGCCTGAGAGGCAGCCAGGGGCCAGCTCATGCAGGGCCAGCTGATGTCATTGTCATCGTTGTCATCGTTGTCATCACCATCATCATCATAGCAGGGAGTTAGCATTTATTGTGTCCTTACACAGTACTAGCCACTTTCTGGGGATTTGCTTCTTTATTCCTCACATCTACCTCACAAGGTCGTTGCTATTTCCAGTTGTCACACAGCCAGTGAAAGAGCTGGCACATGGGCACACAGTGTCCTGACCCCCAAACTTGTTCTAGTTCTCAAACATTTTACTCTATTGCTACACCTAAGAAATAGGTGGCCTCAAATACCTTACTTATTGAGCACACATAAAATGAAGCATGTCCGGTGTCATTAGGCAACTTAAAGTCAAGAAGGCATTAAGGAAGTCTGTGTAAGAGTGGAGAGCAGTGCCTCAAAGTACAGCTGCTGTGTGGCCGCTTTGTCTACTTCCTACGGGTAGAATGGGACTCTGTGAAAGTAAAGGAATTTTCTTTTAATTCCAGAGCCATGTGCTCTATATACTGCCAGATCTCACAATGCTCATTAATTGACTAATACAATGGGAGCTGTGAGAGCTTTAAGGGGAAGTTGTAGCCTCCTAGGTAAGTTAGTGATCATGTAACTACCTGTCATCAGAGCAAACATCTCAGAAACAGGATATGGTGGGGGTCAGTCCTTTGCTAAATTAAACTGTATCCTCTCTGAGTCCCTGTAAGTTCTCATATGTCCCTAAATGAACATAGAAAGGCTGTCCTTTCCAGGTGTTACCCTGGAGAACTGAGGACTAGGCTTCTCAGTCTATCCCTGTGGGGGGTGGGGGGGGCACCAAACTTCTGAAGTTGGGCATGTGTTCCATTTCCCATCAGCTTGAGCTACACCAACATTTACTGAAGCTCTGAAGCTATGGTTGCTACAGAAAACAAACAATGAGACGTTCATATTCTTAGACAAGATAATTAAATAATTGAGAGTAATTATCTATATTAAATAAAGATTCTGGGTGAAATACACACTGTAGATTTCTTTCCATCTTAACACTGGGTAGCAGACATTGCAGTTTAATGTCTTGTAAGAAAGCTCTTTTTCAGCTGTTTCAAGTTTAGAAGAGTAACAATGCATGGATATTTTTTAACATATGAAAAATTTTGTTTTCAAGTTAAATAATTGACTAAATTGCCTTCATACATTAAAAAATCTTTTAAAAAGACAGACCTTGAAAGATTGATATAATTTTCCCTTCTGAGATAACCTCAAATTACAAAATCGTATTTAAACTTCTCTTTTCTTTGAAATAAATGATAAGCAGGAAAGAGAAACTAAAATGTTAGTGTAAATATGGAGCTTTTTTAGGAGTGCAAAAAAATCTGCCTGCACATAATTTCTAAGTATTAGAAATATTTCAATAGATCTTTTTGGAAAGTTCAACACAAAGAAAATCTACTTAGCCTTTAGTCAAAATATTTTCTGTATTTTCTTTTCTTGATTCTTCATAACTGAAATACAGTGAGTATATTTCTTTAAGCAAATTTTTAATGAATTTCTGCCTTGTAAATAAGTGATATTAATAATGTTTACTTTGTGTATCAAGTTGCTTAATGAAGATATCATATCCTTGAAGCATACCAGCCTGCCGACCAAGTGACCACCCAGGTGAGTGCACCAGACCTGCACTGTGTGCCAGGCATGACAGCCATGGTCAAGCCTCCCATGCCTGAACACCAGAGGGGCACACATGCCCACCCAACAACCAAGCAGCTGCCCAGATGAACGAATCTGACTTGTGCCATGCCCTGGGCCTGATGCAGCCATAGGCCCACCCACATCTGAACATTGGAGGGGTATGCACACCTGTCCACCAACTAAGTGGCTGCCCAGGCAAGTGTGCCAGACCCACACCATGCTCCAGGCTTGACACAGCCACAGGCCCACCAAGACCAAGTACTGGAAGGGCCCACTCACTGACTGAACAGGAGCCAAGGCAGCCCACCACACGCTCAACTGCATTGATACAAGAAGAGTCACAAGCAGAACCTACAAATAGAGGAGGAAGTCTTTTCCCTCATAGCCCACTCCAGAGTGATAGAAGAAACAAGTGTTCTACCAGATGACCAAGCATCAGTGTAAAAATACTAGAACTACAAATAAACAAGAAGATATGACACCACCAAAGGAATATGGTAATTCTCAAGTAACAAACCTCATAGAGCAAGAAACCCTTAAGATGTCTGAAAAGGAATTCTAAGCAATGATCTTAAGAAAACTGCAAGAAATAAGAGAAGAATCAATTAGAGAACACAATGAAATAAGAAAAAATATCCAGGATATGAAGAAAGAAATTTACAAAGAGATTAATAACTTTAAAAAATGTAACAGAACTCCTAGAAATGAAGGATTCTCTCAATGAAACAAAAAACAGAACAGAAAATTGGAGCAACAAGCTAGAGCCAGCAGAAGAATTTCAGAACTTGAAGACAGTCTTTTTGAAATAACCCAGGCAGATGAGAAAAAGGAAAAAAGAATTTTTTTTTGTCTCTTTTTGTGACCAGTAAGGGGATCGCTCAGCCAGTGAGCGCACCGGCCATCCCTATATAGGATCCAAACCCACGGTGGGAGCACCACTGCGCTCCCAGCGCCGCACTCTCCCAAGTGCGCCACGGGGTCGGCTCGGAAAAAAGAATTTTTAAAAAATGAAGAAAATCTAAGAAAGCTAGCAGACAACCTCAAGTGCACAAACATCTGAATCATGGGTATTCCAGAAGGGGAGGAAAAAGGAAAAAGCACTGAAAATTTACTGAAGGAAGTAATAACAGAAAATTTTCCAGGTATAGGGAGGGATGCAGACTTTCAGATCCAGGAAGCCCGAAGATCCCCAAACAGATTCAATCCAAAAAGATCCTCTCCAAGACATATTATAGTCAAACTAGCAAAACTCACAAACAAAGAGAGAATTCTAAAAGCAGCAAGAGAAAAGTGTCAAGTCACCTAAGGGATCCTCCATCAGACAAACAGCAGACATCTCTAAAGAAACTCTACAGGCCAGAAAAAAATGGGATAATATACTCCAAACTCTAAAAGAAAAAAAAAATGTCAGCTGAGAATTCTATACCCAGCATGGTTATCCTTCAGAAATGAGGGAGAAATAGTATATTTCCCTGACAAAGAAAAATTATGGGAGTTCACTACTTCATGACCATCCCTGCAAGAAACACTCAAAGGAGTCCTGTATACAGAATCTGAAAAATGATAATCAATATGACAAATTTACAAGAAAGAGAAAAACCCACCCTTAAAATCAAAATGAATGAGAAAGAGAATGAAGCTAAATCATGTCACCTCAAAAATCCAACTAACATTGAAGGGGAAAAATAAAAGGGGAAGAGAGGAACAAATGATATTTAAAACTGATGGCTTTTGGATGTGGCCAGTGCCATCGTGCACACAATATGCACCGGCATGAAATAACCACCGGCCTCATCTTCCACTCCAGCACCAAGCCCCTCCCCTCCTCCCTTTACAAGAAGCCTCCTGACTTAGAAACAACTTTCTGGCTTCTGCATCGGTGCAGTTCTCCACCCAATTACATCAACCTAATGGTCCTTCCCCCCATACATTTTGCACCCAAAAGCTAATATAAATTCTCACAAACCCATTGTTGGGGCTGTCTGCCATTTTCAGGGCAGCCCCGGGCTGTCCTCCATTTTGAGCACAGCCTGGCAGATTTCTTTCTTTAATAAAGCTTGAACAGTACCCAGCATCTCAGCTCACTTTCTTTCATTATGGTGCCGAAACCCGGGAAGGGTTTTGGCAGATGTTGGGGATGATCCCCTCTCTCTTGGGGTGATTGGCCCTCGGCTTCCCTTCCTGGACCTGCCAAAACCTGATGCCTCTGGGACTCTCTCCTTTTGCCGTTTCAGACCAATGCGTCCAACACCGGCCTCAATTCAGGGTGAGTCAGGGGGTCTGTCCTGCCTACTTCTACATGTTCCCCTGACTACTCTCTATGACTTTGGTCTCTATGAATCCCAGGCACCTGACCAAGGGAACTCTTCTCATGCCCCCCAGCTATTGAAGGATGCTTCATTAGTGGGTCATGGCTTTTCTCAAAAAGAAGGTGGGCAGCAGAGATGATGCTCTTTGTTGGCAAACTTCTTCTACCAGGACTGACTGCCCTTTCTCACCCTCTACACTTGATCCCCACAATCCAAACCTCCATGGTCTATGCCCTTGGGCTGTCTCCTGGCCAATTTCTTGGCCTCCAGTGAGACATTACTTATCAATAATACTTATTATTAATAACAGCAATACTTATCAATAATAACCCTAAATGTAAGTGGATTAAACTCCCCATTCAAAAGACACTGATTGATTGGATTAAAAAGCTAGACTCAACTATATGCTGTCTTCAAGAGACCCACCTCACCTATAAAGACAAACACGGACTAAAAGTGAAGGGATGGAAAAAGATATACCATGCAAATGAAAACCAAAAATGAGCAGGGGTAGCTATTCTTATATTGGATAGAATAGACTTCAAACCAAAAACCATAAAAAGAGACAAGGAAGGCCATTATATAATGATAAAGGGATCTATCCAGTTAGAAGACATAACAATCATAAATATGTATGCACCCAATACTGGAGCACATAAATATGTAAAGCAAACACTCTTAGACGTAAAAAAAAGAGATAGATACTAATACAATAATAGTGGGTGACCTGAACACCCCTCTCTCAGCGTTAGACAGATCTTTCAGGCAACAAATCAACAAAGAAACACAGGATTTAAACTACACCTTAGACCAATTGGACCTGGCAGACATCTACAAAAAATTTCATCCAACGACTAGAGAATACACATTCTTCTCATCAGCACATGGAACATTTTCCAGGATAGACCACATGCTAGGTCACAAATCAAGTTGCAGCATATTTTTAAAAATTGAAATCATCCTAAGTACCTTTTCAGTCTGCAATGAATTAAAACTGGAAATCGACAACAAGCAATATTCTGGAAACTACTCAAAGTCATGGAAACTGAACAATAGACTCTTGAATGACCTGTGGGTCCAAGAAGAAATTAAACAGGAAATCAAAAAACTCCTTGAAATTAACAAAAATAAAGATACATCATACCAAAAGCTGTGAGATACTGCAAAAGCAATACTAACAGGGAAGTTTATTGCAATAAATGCTTACATCAAAAGAATGGAAAGACTTCAAATAAATGACCTAACACTACTCCTCAAAGAACTAGAATAACAACAGTCCAATCCTAAAAGTAGTAGATGGAAATAATTAAGATAGGGACAGAAATAAATGAAATAGAGACCCAAAAAATAATGTAAAAGATCAATGAAACAAAAAGTTGGTTTTTTGAGAAAATAAGTAAAATAGACAAACCATTAGCTAGATTAACAAAAAAAGAAGAGAGAAGACCCAGATAACAAAAATCGGAAATGAAAAGGCAGACATTACAACCGATACCACGGAAATACCAAGAATCATTAAAGACGATTATACACAACTGTACACTGACATATATGAAAACCTAGAGAAAATGGATGAATTTCTGGACACAAACAAACTACCAAGACTGAACCAAGAAGAAATAGAGAACCCAAAAAGACCAATAACAAGCAATGAGATTGAAGCAGTAATTAGCAATCTTCCAACAAAGAAAAGCCCAGGACCAGATGGCTTTACAGCTGAGTTCTATCAAACCTTTAAAGAATTAATACCACTTCCCTTTAAACTTTTCCAAAAATTGAAACAGAAGCCATTGTTTCACACTCATTCTATGAGGCCAGCAGCACCATGATACCAAAACCAGATAAAGACACAACAAAAAAGAAAACAACAGGCTAATATCCTTGATGAACATAGATACCAAAATCCTCAACAAAATACTAGCAATCAGAATACAGCAACACATCAAAAAAATTATACACCATGCTCAAGGTTACACCAGGGATGCAACGTTAGTTCAACATACACAAGTCAATAAATGTGATACACCACATCAACAAAACCAAAGACAAAAACCATATGATTATCTCAATTGATGCAGAAAACACAATTGACAAAATTCAACATCGCTTTGTGATAAAGACTCTCAGCAAATTAGGCATAGAAGGAAATTATCTCGATACAATAAAAACCATTTACAACAAACCCATCACCAAGTTCATCCTGACCAGGAACAAGACAGAAATGCCCAGTCTCTCACCACTCCTATTTAACATAGTATTGGAGGTACTAGCCAAAGCAATCAGGCAAGAGAAAGAAATAACGGGCATCCAAATTAGAGAGGATGAAGTCAAACTGTCCTTGTTTATAGATGACATCATCTTATATATATAAAAACCTACAGAATCTACCAAAAAACTCTTACAGCTGATTAACAATTTCAGTAATGTTGTAGGATATAAAATCAACACCCAAATATCAGTAGTGGTTTTACACTCCAATAACAAATTAGCCGAAAATGAAATCAAGAAAGCAAGCTCATTTATAATAGTCACCAAAAAAAATAAAATACCTAGGTATAAACTTAACCAAGGAGATGAAAGATCTCTATAGTGAGAACTAAAAAACACTACTTTTTACTGAAAGAAATTAAAGAGGACACCAAGAGACAGAAAGACATTCCGTGCTCTTGGATTGGAAGAATTAACATTGTAAAAATGTCCATTCAACCTAAAGCTATCTACAGACTCAATGCAATCCCCATCAAAATACCAATGACATTCTTCACAGAAATAGAAAAAGCAATCCTCACACTCATACGGAACCACAAAAGACCCCAAATAGCCAAAGGAATCCTGAGCAAAAAAATAAAGCTGGAGGCATAACTCTACCTGACTTCAAATTATATTATGAAGCTACTGTAACCAAAACAGCATGGTACTGGCATGAAAACAGACACTTGTACCAATGGAACAGAATAGAAAACCCAGAAATCACCCACATACTTACAGCCAACTAATCTTTGACAAAGGTATCAAGAACATACATTGGGGGAAAGACTGTCTCTTCAATAAATGGTGCTGGGAAAATTGGACATCCATATGCAGAAAAATGAAACTGGACCTATACCTCTCACCATATACCAAAATCAACCCAGGATGGGTTAAAGACTTAAATATAAGACCTGAAACCACAAAATTACTAAAAGGGAACATAGGGGAAACACTCCAGGTAGTAGGACAGGGCAAAGAATTTATGAATAAGACCCCAAAACACAAGCAACAAAAGAAAATATAAATAAATGGGGCTATATCTAACTAAAAAGCTTCTGCACAGCAAAGGAAACGTCAACAGAATGGAAAGACAGCCTACAGAATGGGAGAAAATATTTGCAAACTATATTTCTGACAAGGGATTAATATCCAGAATATACAAAGAACTCAAACAACTATACAGTACAAAAACAAACAATCCAATTAAAAAATGGGCAAAGAACTACAGGCCAATATCCTTGATGAATATAGATGCAAAAATCCTCAGTAAAATACTAGCTAACAGAATACAGCAACACATATGCAAAATTATACACCATGATCAAGTGGGATTCATCCCAGTGATGCAAGGTTGGATCAATATATGCAAATCAATAAATGTGATACACCATACCAATAAAATCAAACACAAGGACCATATGATCATCTCTATAGATACTGAAAAAGCATTTGATAAAATTCAATACTCATTCATGATAAGGACTCTCTACAAGTTAGGTATAGATGGAAATTATCTCAACATAATTAAAGCTATATATGATAAACCCACTCCCAATATCATCTTGAATGGGGAAAAACCAAAAGCTTTTCATTTAAGAACAGGAACTAGACAAGGATGCCCACTCTCACCACTCCTATTCAAAATAGTGTTGGAAGTACTAGCCAGAGCAATCAGAGAAGAGAAGGAAATAAAGGGCATACAGATTGGGAAAGATGAAGTCAAACTGTCCCTGTTTGCAGATGACATGATCCTATATATTGATCAGCCTAAAGCCTCTACAAAAAAATTCTTGGAGTTGGTAAATGATTTCAGCAAAGTTGCAGGATACAAAATCAACACACAAAAATCAGTAGCATTTCTATTCTCCAATAGTGAACATGCAGAAGGAGAAATCAAGAAAGCTTGCCCATTTACAATTGCCACCAAAAAAATAAAATACTTCGGAATTGAGTTAACCAAAGATGTGAAAAATCTCTATAATGAGAACTACAGACCACTGCTGAGAGAAATTAAAGAGGACACAAGAAGATGGAAAGGTATCCAATGCTCTTGGATTGGAAGAACTAACATTGTGAAAATGTCCATACTACCCAAAGCGATATACAAATTCAATGCAATACCCATCAAAATTCCAATGACATTTTTCTCAGAAATGGAAAAAACTATCCAGATATTTATATGGAATAACAAAAGACCATGCATAGCCAAAGCAATTCTGAGCAAAAAAAATAAGGCTGGAGGCATAACACT
>NW_007728068.1:240695-256101 GCF_000696425.1 Galeopterus variegatus | reverse complement strand
TACCTGACTTTAAACTATATTACAAAGCTATAATAATCCAAACAGCGTGGTACTAGCATAAAAACGGACACATGGATTAATGGAACAGAATACAGAACCCAGAAATCAACTCATACACCTGGAGCCATCTGATCTTTGACAAAGGCACCAAGCCTATTCACTGGGGTAGGGACTGCCTCTTCAGCAAGTGGTGCTGGGATAACTGGATATCCATAAGCAGGAGAATGAAACTAGACCCATACCTCTCGCCATATACTAAAATCAACTCAAAATGGATTAAAGAATTAAATATACACCCTTAAACAGAAAAAACTTAAAGAATACATAGGAGAAACAGTTCAGGAAGTAGGACTGGGAACAGACTTCATGAATATGACCCCAAAAGCATGGGCAACCAAAGGAAAAATTAAAAAATGGGATTATATCAAACTAAAATGCTCCTGCACATCAAAAGAAACAATTAACAGAATTAAAAGACCACCAACAGAGTGTGAGAAAATATTTGCAAAATATACACCTGACAAAGGATTAATATCCAGTATATACAAGGAACTGAAACAACTTTTCAACAAAAAAACACGTAACACAATTTAAAAATGGGCAAAAGAGCTAAACAGGTATTTCTCAAAGGAAGATATACGAATGTCCAATAGACACATGAAAAAAATGCTCAATATCACTCAGCATTCTGGAAATGCAAATCAAAACCACACTGAGATACCATCTCACCCCTGTTAGGATAGCTAATATCCAAAAGACTGAATGATAAATGCTGGCAAGGTTGCGGAGAGAAAGGAACTCTCATATGTTGTTGGTGGGACTGCAAAATGGTGCAGCCTCTATGGAAAATGGTTTGGAGGTTCCTCAAACAATTGCAGATACATCTACCATATGACCCAGCTATCCCACTGCTGGGAATATACCCATTGGAATGGAAATCATCGATTTGAAGGTATACCTGTTCTCCAATGTTGACTGCAGCACTCTTTACAATAGCTAAGAATTGGAACCAGCCCAAATGTCCATGATCAGATGAGTGGATATGGAAAATGTGATATATCTACACAATGGAATACTACTCTGCTATAAAAAAGAATGAAATACTGCCATTTGCAACAACATGGATGGACATAGAGAGAATTATATTAAGTGAAACTAGTCAGGCACAGAAAGAGAAATATCACATGGTCTTACTTATTTGTGGAAGCTAAAAATAAATAAATACACAAATGAAGTGGAGGGGGAGAAGACACAACAATCACAATTCCTTGAAGTTGATATGACAAGTGAACAGATATGAGGTTGTTGGGAGGGAGGGGGGAGAGGGAGGAGGGAGGGAGGTTTTGGTAATGGGCTACAATAATCAACCACATCGCATATTAGCAAAATAAAATAATATTTAAAAAAATAAATAAATATAAATAAAAAATTAAAAATGGGCAAAGGAGATGAATAGACATTTTTCAAAGGAAGACATGCAAGTGGCCAACAGGTACATAAAAAATGCTCAGCATCACTAGTCATCAGGAAAACACAAATCAAAACCATATTGAGATATCCTCTCACCCCAGTTAGACTGGCCATTATTAAAAAGACTGAGAATAACAAATGTTGGTGAAGATGCAGGGAAAGGGGAACTCTCCTACACCATTAGTGGGACTGTAAATTAGCACAGCCATCATGGAAAACAGTATGGAGGTTTCTCAAACAACTACAGATAGAACTACCATAGGATCTAGCAATCTCACTGATGGGTATATATCCAAGGAATGGAAATCATGTTGAAGTGATACCTGCACTCCCATGTTCACTGTAGCTCTATTTACAATAGCCAAGACATGGAACCAACCTGTGTCCATTGACGGATGACTGGATAAGGAAAATGTGGTATATATACACAGTGGAATAGTACTCAGCCATAAAAAAAGAATGAAATTCTGCTATTTGGAGCAACATGAATGAGTCTGGAGAAAATTATGTTAAGTGAACTAAGCCAGACAAAGAAACAGAAACACCACATGTTCTCACTCATAACTGGTTGCTAGGAAGAAAGGAAGGAAGGGCGGAAGGGAGGAAGAAATGAAGGAAAGAAAGAAAAAAAAGACCACAACAATATGTTGAACTTTCAGAAGGAGAGAACAAACCTAAGGGTACTAGAGATGGGGGAGAGGGAGGGAAGGGGTTTGGGAATTGATAGGTTGGGTAAAGGGCATAAAGAAATATCACAATTTGTAAGAATGAATATGCTAATAATAAATAATAAAAATTTAATAAAAAGAAAAAGATATCATATCCTTAAGAGGTCAGAGCATACTGAGAAAACTATGAATACTTAGATGCTAAGTAACGTCTGCCCTGTCCATAAGTTTCCACCAGTTTCAGGAGCCTTTTCTCAAGGGCTTTTTAAGTGATCAAGGTGCATTAAACCTGTAATTGAAAGGTCACTAAGAAGTTCTAAGACACTCAGATTTTCAATTAAGTGTAATTTCCTTCTGGAAGACGCATAGGTGAGAGAAGATATGAGTGTTGATTCTGTGCACGAATATTCTTAGGGAATGGTGGAGGGATGATTTGGAGGCAAGACTCTTTAAGATCAGGAATAACAACATAAGGGCCACAGGCTGATCTGGGCCACAGACACATTCATATATAGCCTGCATGATGTGTTAAAACATTTTAAATTACTTGCTGGTACTTAAAAACCAGGATTGTAATCTGGATTTCCTATTTCTCTTGAAGACCTGGCCCCCCAGGCCACATTCTGTCATGGTAACAGCTGGCAGGAGCCACTAGCCGCTACCCTCTTTAGGCAGGGAAAAAGCTGGCCATCTCACCAGTCCCTCTGGACCAGCTTCACTGATTTGTACTCGCTGCCCAACCTGTGGGCTTGTGGGTTTGTAAACCAGGTTTGGTATGTGGGGAAATCTAGCCATTGCTTCTCTGGTAACTTGGAAGCACTCATGTCTGCTGATGGCTCCACTAACTAGGAATCTTTGGTTCTCCAGGTCCTGGGCGAGAAGGGTCTCAGTCTGAAGCCTCTTGGGAAAATTCCAGGAGGCCCTTAGTGAAACTGAAGGAATTGAGAGGCCTTGTTGGTACACAGGACATGCTCAGTAAAACCATGAGTAGGTCCCGGTCTCCAGAAGTCTTTTATCCTCTGCTCATCTGAAGCCAAGACTGGCCTTAGGCATATTATGAAGTACGTGAAGTTAATGTTTAGTATCCTCACTGTCCCCTTTTCTCTCCTTAGAGGAATTCACCCCTAACCCATCAGATGCCTTGTCCACGAACAAAACCTCACTCTCAGCCCTTCGATAGCTTCTGATCACATTAGAATAAAATCTAAAGTCCATTCCATAGCCAACAAGGCCCTAACATCATCTGGCCCCCGCCTACCTTCCCATCTTGATCTGCTACCATTCTCCCCTCCCTTGCTGTGCTCTAGCCACACTGACATTCTTGCTATTTCCCAAACACACCAAGCAGGTTCCCATCTGAGGGCCTTTGCCCTTGCTATTCCCCAAGCCTGGAAAGTTCTTCCCCTAGTCTTCTTTACTCCATTTAGGCCTCTGTTCAAATCTCACCTTTCCAGAGTAGCACTCCCTGGCTACCCATGTAAACGGCCCATTCTCCCATCACAGTCCACCATTCGCTTTCCGTTTGTCCTGCTTTATTTTCATATCCTTTATCACTAATACAACACCACAGGAAGACCTCGCTTTGCATGGTCGTGGGGACCATAAAAATGGCTGTACCAGCTGAAATCATGCAAAGTGTTCTTAATAATCAATGGGGAAAATAATGATTGTTCCATGTATGACCATTACGATTTTTTGTCAAAACATTAAAAACTCTCCTACTATCGGTTATAAATTATATAAGAAAATGAAAAATTGCAAAATGAATATATACTGCAGTATAATTTAAAACATTAGAAATATTGAGAATTAAAATGTTTTATTTCTTTGTAGAAAACTTATCATTTGAATGGGCATTTCTCAAAGAAGATATACAAACGGCCAATAAGCACATGAAAAGATGCTCTATATCACTAATCATTAGGGAAATGTAAATCAAAACCACAATGAGATATCACTTCAAATCCATTAGGAGGACTATTTTTTAAAAAGAGAGAGAAGAAGAAGAAGCAAATAACAAATGCTGGCAAGGATATGGAAAAGTTGGAACACTTGTGTATTACTGGTGGGATGTAGACAGTGCAGCCAGTGTGGAAAACAGCGTGGTACTTTCTCAAAAATGTAAACAGAATTATCATGGGATCCAACAATTCCACTTCTAGGTATCTACCCAAATGAATTAAAAGCAGAGACGTGAGCAAATATTTACACACCAGTATTCCTAGCAGCATTATTCACAATAGACCAAAGGTGGAAAAGAACCCAAACAGATTAAAAAAAAATGTGTTATATACATACAATAAAATATTGTTTAGCCTTAAAAAGGAATAAAATTCTGATACATGCTACAACATGGGTGAACCTTAAAAACATTACACTAAGTGAAATAAGCCAGACACGAAAGGACAAATATTGTATGATTCCACTCATATGATTATACCCATGAGGATAGTTAAGTTCATAGAGACAGAAAGTAAAATAGAGGCTACCGGAGGCTGGGAGGAGAGATGAAGGGGGAGTTAGCGTTTAAGGGGTACAGAATTTCTGCTTGAAATGATGAAACGTTCTGAAGATAGATGGTGGTGATGGCTGCACAACAATGTGAATGTACTTAATGCCACTGAATGTTACACTTAAAAATGGTTACAATGGTAAATTTTATGTTATGTGTGTTTTGCCACAATTCACAATTTAAAAAAAAAAAAAATTCAAGACTAGTTTGAGCAGTGCTTACCTTTTTTTTTTTTTTTTTTTCTTTTTGGTGGCTGGCAGACCCAGGGAACCTCTTTCTTCTCATCACAAAACACAATGCGGAGAACATTTTTTATATTCCTTCATTAATAGTGATCCTCCTTTCTAAGTTTGGATCAGCTTCCAACATTTTGTCCTCTGCATTTTCAATGTCATGAAATATCTCTGGGAGTCCCTTTAACGAGAAGTTATTTGCCAGTGCCCCTTCCTCTGGGACACCTTCATTCTTTCCTTTTCATCACAATCACCTTCTTCCTTTGTCTCCCTAAGTTCACTTTGGCTAAGTTCCCGTGGCTGCATATCAAGAGCCTCTCAAACAGCAGCAGTTGGTCCACATTCCAATGGTCAGCTATCTCTTCTATAACTCCGTTGACCTTCCCTTGGGAACCTGTAAAGTTACTCGGTGCAGTAAAAGTTCCTGCCATACTGCGTGCATATGACTTGCTGTTACTTCTTGCCATGACACTTGAGTGTGTTTAATTACATGCCTTACATCATATTTCTTTCAAAACTCAGCTAAAGAAATGGCATGATCTCCAGTTGTAGCATTAATAGCCTGTGTGAAAGTCCATCTAATAGATTTTAAAAGTTTAAATAACTCCATGGTCCACTGAATAGATTAATAAAATAGTGTTTGGTGGCACAAATCAAATTTTCACATTTCCATTCAAGAGCATCAGAGTGACACAGAGTTTTATCCAACAATAGCAGTGCTTTAAAAGTCAAATTATTTTGCCTACAGTATCTCTCTACCACTGGGCAACAAGGAGGCAACCTAACTACACGCTTTGCTGTCTTTGCGTGAACTGAATAACAGATTTGCAGTGACCAATCACCGACTGACTTTGAAAGAAGTGATGTGATTGGTCACTGATCATAATGTGCACTTGTCATTTACATAGCACCTTGTGTATTGGAGAGCTAGCAGTGAAATTTGTACTTCATGCAATTAATCACGATTAAGATATGGTGGTGATTGAAATTTGAACTGGGTGTTGGGAGCCTGGTGTTAGTTAACTGAACCATGGTGACCAAAATTCATGCATCCTGGAATAGTACAAAGTGAGAACTATCTGTACTATATATTTATTTGTTTGTTATGCTCCTCCTACTAGAATGTAAGCTACATGAGATGGAGAATTAGTTTATTTTATTTACAGTTATATCTGTCTGTCTGTCTGTCTGTCTTTGTTTACAGTTATATAAACAGGGCGCCAGTTTAACCCAATGCCTAGAACAAAGCCTAGCACATAGTAGGGGCTTAACAAATACTTGTAGAAAAGAAGAAAGAGAAAGAAAGAGAATGGAAGAAAGGGAGAAAGGAAGGGGAGAGAAGGATGTAAAGATCATCTGGTTAGATCAACTGTCATGTGCAAATGGTGCCCAGACAAACGAAATCACTTTCCCAAAGGCACCTAACTCTCCGGAGCTTCTGATTTGATGTCTGATATATACCCCCTAACCCACAGTGTCTTTCTCTCTCTCTCCCCCAACCTTCTTTCAGCTTATGCATTCACACGAAGATGTGAGTAACAGTGCAGGGGCCTTAATCACTTGACCTTTGAGGAATGATTAGAGTTTTACCACAGAAGGCCACAGGCCTGTAGATGGAGGTGACATTAGGGCCTTCCCAGACTCCCTAGTATGAGACCACAAAGGCTGCTAATTCTTAGTCTCTGTCAAACAATTTGCATTTTCTTTCCTAAATGTCCTTGTGTGGTGCTACGATCAGAGTGTACAGGATGCTGGGGTTTTTCTCTGAGTAGATCATTCCCCTGAATTTGGGTTTCTAATTTACTCATGGGGTTCCAGTGTCCCAGAGCATATGGGGCAGCCTGGCCAACTCGGAGGGGAAAAGACTGACTTCAGATGAAAAACTTCTGTTCCTCTGACTAAGGACTTAGTCAGCTACCTGGTTTAGGATGTACTGTTTGTCAGAAAGTAGATCTGGAGGAAATATCACTCATTCTGGCTAGAGTAATGGCTTTCAGTGCATTTTTTACTCATGAAATTCAAAAAGAACAGGGTGCCAGTTTAACCTTGTGGTTGAGGTTATGAATGAGAGAGGAAGTTTAAATTACCCAGGGAGGCCATCCCCTTAGTCAGAATTTCAGAGCATTCCAGACTCCTGTGTCAATGAAAGCATATAAATTTCAATAAAATACCAAAAAAGCAAACAGTGGTCTGTTTCGAGAATCCTCTTTTCCCCCTACCCTTTTGCTTGTGTGTGCTCTCTCTCTCCCCCCTGTCTCCCTCTCTTTCCTTTTTTTTCTTCCTTTCCTTTCCTTTTCTTTCCCTTCCTCCATTTTATGAAAAAAGTACCTGTTCTTTATAAGAATAAAATCATTTTAATTGGAAATGACCTTAGCTGATCTAAAGGTTCTAAATCCAAGCTATACATCAACAGTTAATTATGTTTTTTCATTTTCAGATCCTTTGCTTTTTTTCCCTCTCCTTCTCCATCTTCCTTCTTCCCTCTTGTACCCTCAGATCACCACACTTTGGATCTCCCACAAATGGTCCTAACCTGAGAAAGAATAAGTTTACTTCCCTTAAGGAAGAGTTGAGAGGGGTCAGTGGTGCCTGAGTCACCTCTTGTTAGATGCTCCTGCAGAAGGTTTGGTGAAAAGAATTAGTTGGCTGGAATTAGTCTGGGGTTTGGTACAGTTCCAATATCTGTGCTTTTCCTGGTTGTCATTAGCATAAATATTTGAGAGTCAACAACTGAAAGAATTTGAAAAATGCATTGACTGAAGATTCTTGTCACAGACACTCTATTGCAACCAGCTTCTTTCACTCTTTAAAAGGTCTCTCATTTTAAATAGCACTTTCTTCTTTTGTCCTACTGAATTTCAATTATGTGCAAAACCCTGTGGAGAGACACAAAGATGGAGAGGACACAGTTTCTACCCTTACCACTGAAAACCATGCAGAGATAAGATTCAGGCTGGCAAAAAGCCAAATAAGAACACAGGGCTAAACTAATAGTAAAAAAAAAAACACTAAGTAAGAAAGGGCCCACGCGGGCCCTCTGTAATTTTCAAGTTACCACTACACACAAAATATTCCAGAAAAGGTCTGAGGAAAGAGAAACACCTTGGAGGTTGTTGTCAGGCCAGTATGGAGAGAGGAGTTCAGATCCAAGATACATCTGGAAGGAGCTGGAAGGCAGAGTTTCAGGGGAAGGTATTTCAGGTGGAGAATATTTGGGGCAAACAGGGCCACCACATGCCGTTGCGCAGGTTATGCAGCCCCTAGAGTCCCATTTACATCCTAATCTCTGTGTAAAACACAATCTATGTGGCCATTGGTGGTAACCCTGGGACAAAGGTCTAAGAGATACTCACTGCAAAACTTCTTATGGAGATAAGTAGCCTCATTAACATGATGTAAATCCTCAGAGAGCAAGGACTGAGTCTTGTCTTTGGATCCTCAGAATTTTGCAGTGTTTGGCACATATTAAGTATATATGATACATGTTTCCCAAATGAATGAACTACAACTCAATCTTGCCCAATCCACCAGCTGGCTGTATGAATGAGGGTGAGGTCACAGAATGGGGATAACTCAGATTTCTTTGATAATCCTGGATAATGTTGGGTCTCAGGACTAGAACTGTCCCCCTCCCAAGTCATTTCAGTTACTTCCAAAACCTTACGGGGTGTTTTACATATGCTCGTATACTATCCTCTCTTATTCTTCCATTCTGTCTTTATCCAACATATTTAAAGGGGCAGCACCCCAGTCATGCCCACTCTGCAGAGCCACTACCCCCTCTGTGAATATGTTGTACCTTCCCAGGTGCTTATCTTCAGTGTCCCTAAAGCTGCTACAGTAGAGGCCATGATGGTGTCATGGTCCCTTTTGACCCCTGGGATTGAAGTCTTATTGATTCTACAGAGAAATGGGAAGAATGACCTTTTGCCCCCCAAAGTCAAACACATGGACTTGATGCTGCGTCATGTTTCTCATGTCTGATACAGCCCTTCTTAAAACTATGTCTTCAGCTTCTGTCTGTCCCAACACTGAGCAGAAGGACACCATGCAGCTCTTTCTGCCCATCATCCCCATCTTTCTGTTGTAAAAAAAAAGAATATACATTGGAAAGTGTGTATGTGGAGTGGGGGTAGGAACATGAAATAGTTTAGTTTTGGTTGGAGCAAAAAGTATGAACAAGTGAAAGGGGGCAAAAGTTGGCCCCAAGGGAAACTGAATTAAACAGTGAGAATGGATGAGTGCAAACCCAGAAACACTAGTAGAAAACCACTTAAGAGTTATTTGAGGGGAGCTGCAGTTTTATCTTTAAGTATGAAGAAACACCATTATGACTGGTGCTATGGACCGAAAGTTTCTGTACCTGCAAACTTCATATGTTGAAGCCCTAACTCCCAATGTGATGATATTAGGAGGTGGGGCTTTGGGGAGGTGATTAAATCATGAGTCCTCATGAATAGGATTAATGCCCTCATAAGAAGAGGCACAAGATTGATGATCTCTCTCCACCATGTGAGGATACAATAAGAAGGCAGCCATTTGCAAGCCAGCAAGAGGGCCCTAACCAGAATCTGGCATGCTGTCACCCTGATCCTGGACTTCCAGCCTCCAGAACTGTGAGAAAATAGATGTATTTTCTATTTTCCACCCACCCAGTCTGTGTTATTCTGTTATAGTGGCTTGAGTTGACTCAGACAACTGTTTAAAGATGTAACAAAAGTCTAGGCAGAATAGGAGAGTGGAGTTACACAGACCTAGGTTTGAGTCTCAGTGACCTTGTTTAAGTCACTTAACCTCAGGGAATATTAGTTTCCTTATCTGTAAAATAAGCATAGTATCTTCCTCTCAGTATCTTTTGCAAGAATAGCGTCCATAACATGCTTGGCACAAAACCTGGCAATAGTAAATATCTACTAAAATGGCCACCAAGAAGTAGTGTATTATAAGGCATTCCCACTTCTAAGATAATTTCTCATCAGGAACCGCCAGAGACAGCCATATAATAAGTAAGCAAAACTGTAGAGAAGGTAGTTTTATTTGGGGTTTGCTGTGGGTTGAATATGTCCCCCAAAAGTTCATGTGTTGGAGACTTGGTCTCCATTGTAGCAGTGTTAAGAGGGGTGGGAAATTCTATTATGGTAATTGAAAGGCGGGGCCTTTATGAGGTGATTAGATTGTGAGGACTCATGAATGGATTAATCCATTGATGGTTTAATGGATGGTAATGGGCATGGTTCTGATGAATTTATAAAGAGAGCACATGAGCAGATTAGCTCTCTCTTGCTCAGCCCATTTGCCACGTGATACCCTGAGCTGAAGAAGGCCCTCACCAGATGTATTCCCTGGACTTGGGACTTCCCAGCCTCCAAACTGTAAGCAACAAATTTCATTTTCTTATAAATTACCCAGTTTCAGGTATTTTGTTGTAAGCAACAGAAATGGAAAAATGCAGGGCTATTTACCTTCTCCTTTCCCAACCAATCGCCCAGAAATCAACTAATGAATCAATTTGATCGATGTGATCAATTAATTTCCACACTGATGGTAGTGCTTGTTTTTCTCCCATAAATCCTAAGAAGAGGGAGAGTGGGGAATAACTGGTGGGTCAGGGATCAGTGGCAATTTGGGACAAGAGTGATGGTCTTTTGAGTGTGAGCTCTTTCTCCCACATCCTTAACGTGACTCATTGTTCCACAGAGTTAATTTTGGATACAAAAGACTCAAGGCTTTTATTCCACTGAGTATTCTGGGCATTTCAGTCAAAGAGTTCATTGCAAAAGCCTCACACTGACATCTGTAGCTGTGGCCTATAACCGCCCACCCACCATCATTTTCCTTTTTTTTTTTTTTTTTTTGGACTGTCTGACTCCAGAAACAACACTCATGACCATTATACATTACTAAAAATCTTATCTGTTCTCATTAGAAAAGCAGTAAATTGCTCAGAGATCTATAGAAGTAAGTTTAATGATTTTTTTTAATAGATTGTTTTTTTCTTTTTTTATTGAAGCATAATTGATTATACATATTTGGGGGGTACAGCATTGACTACCATCACCTGTGTACAACATGTGATGATCAAATCAATATTTTTAGCATATTCATTATTACAAATTGTATAATTATTCTTTATGCCCCTTACCCAACCTCTCCCCAAACCCACTCTCCCTACCCCCTTCCCACCTCTAGTAATTGACAGATTTGTTCTCTTCTTCTGAAAGTTCAATGTATTATTGTGGTTTCTTTCTTCCTTCCTTCTTTTCCTCCTTTCTTTGCACCTACATTTTTGAGCACTCTTTTTCCAGAAGCCAGAAAGCCCTGATTTCCAGAACAAGCTTAACTTGCCAAGAATTGCTGAGCTCTTTGAAGATAAGCTTGTATCTTATCAAGTATCTTCCAAATATTCTGGAATGGGTGACAATACTATCTCCTCTCAGGGTTGTGTTTGCAAGTCTAGAGGTTTCTTTTTTTTTTTAATGTTTTGTTTGTATTGGTTATGGATATTCATGGGGTACAAAGCAAATTGTCCCCACTCATGCCTAAGATGTGAAGGCCAGATCCATACTGGCAGCATGTCCATTACCACAAATTGTGATTATACCTTGTGTCCCCCACCCAATTATCCCCAACCTCCCTCCCCATCCCCCTTTCCCCACTCCACTTTGTATCCCTAGGTGTACTCTCTCCCTCTGCACGTCCAACACACCACTGTGGTCTTTCTTTCCTTTCTTCTTTCTCTCTAAGCTCCCACTTATGAGAGAATACATACGGTATTTATCCCTCTGTGCTTTGCTTATTTCACTCAACATAAGTTTCTCCAAGCTCATCCATGTTGCTGCAAATGGGAGAATTTCATTCTTTTTTATGTCAGAGTAGTATTCCATGGTGCATATATACCGCAGTTTCCTTATCCAATCATCCATCAATGGACATTTAGGTTGGTTCTATACCTTGGCTATTGTGAACAGAGCTGTGATGACCATGGAAGTGCAGCTATCCCTTCAACATGATGATTTCTATTCCTGTGGGTATATACCCAAAAGTGGGATTGCTGGATCATATGGAAGATCTATCTGTAGTTGTTTGAGAAACCTCCATTACTATTTTCCATAGTGGTTGTACTAATTTACAGTCCTACCAACAGTGTAGAAGTCTAGAGGTTTCTGAAGAGAGTTATCATTTCATATTTTATTTCCACTGACAATTTCCAGTAATATAAAAAGAAAACTTTCAAAGTGTGAGATTGCAAATCCTGGCCATTTTGTAATCTATGTTGTATTTAAGAATCCTCTATCCCAGGTAGCATTAGAGCAAGAAGTTTCTTGATGCTGTCTACTTCCCTGAAAGACACAAAACCCACCAAATCTTGTCTCAGTCTGAAAACTAAGTGACCATGCCATGGGATGTCTGACGCTGGAATACAGGAATAGGACCATGCCATGTATGGAGGATTGAATGAGGATTCAGGAAAACTGGGTTCTTCGTTTTCTCTGCCTACACCTTGTAGCCTGGGAGAAGGGAGCTTCTGGGAGCCTCCTCACAATGTATAACACTCTCTGCTCACCTTGGAATACCTGAGTTAGGGAAGAAAGAACTTAGTAAGAGCTTTGGACCAACTGGTATTAACAAATTTGTCCACCAATAATACTCAAACATGTAGTGCTCATGAATACAAATGTTGTAACCGATGTTTCTGACATTTCAGGAGACTGAGAAATGCCAGTGGGGTTCTACTGTCTGAGACGGAGCTTCCTCCAAAGAAGTCCTCCGGAAGTGGCAAATGTTTTCTTTTCCACTGCTTAAAGGTCAAACCAAATCACTTCTTCCTCAAATAGATCTCACTTTCATGGGCTCATAAAATGGCCAAGTTAGAGCGTGTCTTGGTCATGAAGCCAGTTGAGGGTGTGAGGGTGACTCAGGCTTTCCTAAGTTCCCTGCTTATTCAGTACCAGGAATATTTAAATCAGAGCTGACCTTAAAATAGCAACATTTTGAAAAAGGCTCGGCACTGACTCCTGAGACTCTTTCAGGCACCCTTCTTACCTTTCTGTTCCAGTGGTCACTGCTTAGAAAGTCTGTGACAATATATGCCCATGTCTGCTTTTTTCATTTTCACTGAAAAATATTATTACACTGTGTAAAATTGTGGAATTCATGAGGGCTGATGAGAATACCTTAAATCCCTTTGCTCACTGACAGAATGTTATGGCAGAATTTTATCCCCTATACTGGGATGCTTAGAAATTGGCCTGTGCGAATATCTTTGCTTGACAGATATCTGAACTACAAAATTCTTCGTTAAAGTTTTCCAGAGAATGAGAATGTCATATTATTTTCTTCTCCTTCTATGGACTATGATCAAACCAATTGTGATCACTCTATGGCATTATACCATTGACTCTGAAACCTGTCTCTTGAGATCCAGTTGCCTGCTATAACTCTCCACCGGAGTGGTCTATAAAATCCCTAAATTCAGTGGGACTCAAAGCTAATTCAAACTGTCTGCCTTCTGTCTCCATCTCAGTTAATGACATGACATCTGCCAATTCTCTCAAATTGGAAAACCTAGAGTCATTTATTCTCAAGTTTCTCTCTCTCTCATTCATTCTCACCATGCAATTGGTCACTGTATACTGCCAATTCTCTTGCATAAATGTTTCTTGGATTAGTCTGCATCCTCCCTGTCTGAGTTCAGGGAATCATGTCATACCCTGGATGACTTCAGCAGCCTCTTACAGAGCCTTCTTACCACCTGCCTCCCTCTAGAGAGTCCAGGACCCCATCTGATCAGGTCATTTCCATGCTATGAAACTTCAAGCTCTTGGAAGATTACACTCCAGACTCTCTGGCTTGGCACTCTGTTCTTAGCTTGGCCCCAACCACCTCTGCAGCCTAATTTCTTGTCATGCCACCCTCTAACCCCTAAACCCCAGCCACTGTCAGCTTTTCCCAACTGAAAAAATAGAACTGACCTTTTCCCCACACTCAACCTACCCAAATGCTACTCATTCTTTTTCATTCTTCAATCTCATTTCAAATGTATCTTTCTGGGAAGACCCTTCCCTGATCTGTTCCCCAGCCCCACCCCAAGTTAATGACTTCGCCCTCCACAATGCCTCAGCGTTTTATTCAGGCTTTCCATAACCATATGTAAGCACTTTGCAGGAGGTTCCCTGTCTTATAATTCATTTTATCCCTGGCACTCTGTAACGTTTGATAAATGGATTACTGTATGGATGGATGGACAGATGGGATGGATAAGTTGAGTGGTAAAGTTTAAATTTAGAGCAGTAGGCAGACATTGGAGAGAAGACACAGTAAGAAAATGAAGAAAAAGGAAGAGAAACCAGAAATCTCATCTCCTCATTAATTTATTTATAATCTTTTACTCGATTCATTCATTTTCCTTTGGTTATAATGGATATTGATTTTCTTAATATTCCCATGCTCCTGTATTTAAGAAGTTGAAAAATTAAATTTACCTTCTAAACTTACTGAACTTATGAAAAATATTTTCCTGAAGTTTATTAGTGGAAATTTTATTGCCTCTTTAAAATTTTATAGCAAACAAAAGTACTGTGAGTGAGTTCTTCCAGCCAAGATTGAGCAACAGAGAGATTTGTCCTCCAATCTTAAACAACTAAAAAATTGGACAAAATATATGAGACAATGGTTTTCAAGACATTGGACATCAGGCACATAAAGACAGTGATCCCTGAGATACAGGAAACAAAGGAGGTAAACCCTACAATGGCCCCAGTTTACTACCTACAGAGAGTGTCTAGGTCACACGGCAGGGAGAGGGAATGCAGGCGTCACTGAGTTGAAGAAAGGGAGGTGAGAATCTGGGGAGACCAAGGCAACTAGAGTTGGCAGTGTAGAGAAAAGAGAAAAAAATCAAGAGTATTCAGCAGGGTACTAATCAGCACATGCATGTGATGAAACTATGCAAGACTGGGGAAAGAACCACCCAAAAGGTTTAGAGGAAACAATGTCCAGTGCTCACACAGAGCCAGAGCCAGGAAAAGTAAAGCGTGTCAGTTCCTGCCAACCTTGGGGAGGGTGGGGAGGTGAATGGGAGGGGGGGATCATAAAAGGGCAGAGAGAAACTTTGGGAGGTGATGATCTGTTCATTATCTTGATTGTGGTGATGGTTTCATGGGTATATAAATATGTGAAAACTTACCAAATTGTACACTCTAAATATGTGCAGCATATTTTATATCAATTACACTTCAGTAAAGCTATTAAAAATACAGTGATTAGGGGCCGGCCCGGTGGCGCACTGGATAGTGTGCCGCTTGGGAAGCGCGGCAGCGCTCCCGTCCGAGGGTTCGGATCCCACATACAGACCGGCTCCCGCTCACTGGCTGAGCGAGGCGCGGGAGCAACACCGAGGCTTGCGATCCCGTTGCCGGTCCCCAGTCCAGTACGGGGGCAACACTGAGGGTTGCGATCCATTGCCGGACACGGAAAAAAGACAAAAGACAAAAAAAAAAAAAAAAAAAAAAAAAAAAAAAAAA
>NW_007728068.1:227392-240642 GCF_000696425.1 Galeopterus variegatus | reverse complement strand
AAAAAAAAAAAAAAAAAAAAAAAAAAAAAAAAAAAAAAAAAAAAAAAATACAGTGATTATATGGTAGTAGCATAGAATTTCTATAGATAATACTTTGTTTTGCTTTGGATCATTGGTTTGTGATAAATAGTTCACATAGCTGGACACCCATTCACTGATTTGTTCAAATGCAAATAACTACAATTAAAAAAAAAACTAACAAAAAAGAAAAGTAAAAAATTACATAGCAAAGTAAAACATTGGCAGTATCTTAGTTCTTTGGGCTGCGATAACAAAATACCATAGACTGGGTGGCTTATAAACAACAGAAATTTATTTCTCACAGCTCTGGAGGCTGAAAAGTTCAAGATCAAGGCGCTGGTAGATACGGTGTCTGGCGAAGGCCCATTCCTCATAGATTGTGCCTTCTTGCTGTGTTCTCACATGGTGGAAGAGGCTAGGTAGCTCTCTGGGTTCTCTTCTATAAATGCTCTTACCCCAATCATGACCTAATCACTTCCCAAAAGCCCAATGCCTAATACTATAATGTTGGGGTTGATGATTTCAACATATGAATTTTGGAGGCATATAAGCAAGCAGTGGGATAATAATAATCTGGAAGGAGGATAGAAGATGGGCTGTTTCTGTTCCAGACAGAACCTTGGGGTAGAGGGAACTATACCTCCACAAGCTCCTCTTAGCCTGTGGGAATGGATGAGGCCTAAAATCTGACTCCAGATGGGTCATCTCTGAAAAGAAAATCTCCACATTTTTCACAGATTTTCTCTTTTATGTAAATAGATAGCCCAGTCTTATAGATAAGCAGACTGAGAAGCTTGGCTAATTCCCCAAATTACAAGTAGGGTTGGAAGAAGGGAGAAATTAAAACTGTATGAATATCCAATTTAATTGGGTGGGTGAAGAACTGATCTGTAACTCCCTTGCCTGGGAATGAGCAGGTGCTCACCAGAGTTGGGGGAACAGGGGCGACGAACACGTGTAAAAAACAAAGACTGCATCAGAATTAGCAGTGAATATATTGACACACATTTTTCAGCCGAGGGGGTCATGATTGGAATCAAGCAGCACATAGTTAGAATCACTACAATTTTCCTAATAGCACCGACATATTCTATGGTCACTTCAGGCTGGAGGAGGAGGACAGAGGTGTGTGTGTGGTTGGGCAAAGCTATGCAAGCTATTTTTCCCTTCATTGTTCTTGTACGGTGTTTTCCCACACTGGGCACATAGCCCTTTACAACATTGAGGCTCCATTCCTTTGTGTTTTTCAGAAAACCAGTTGTGGAAAGTTTTCATTCTGATTCTTCCTGTTCCTCCATCCAGTACTCACTAAGTATTTGGCTTTACTTGGGCTGCTCTTAGAAGCCTAACCACAGGCATAGATACCAGATGAAGGATGGTATTTGCCTGTGAGAAATAGTATGGCTAGAAACAAAGAATAGTTTTTAGGAATTCTCTAGAAGATTTCAGTATTGTTTCATTTGTTTTCTTTTCTTGAATGATAATCAGAAATAATTCTCTACTAGGGGCAGATCATACAGAAAAGGTTGATTAAAACTGGGGATGGTGGTCCATTTGAATCAACATTTATTGAAGTCTGGTAAGTACAAAACTATGCCTTGCTTTCAAGAAGAAAATTACTTGATAGTGAACTCTAGGGTCACCGTGACAGACTGCCAAAGTCACAAAATGGCTTCAAGGGGTGTATATGGAAGAAAAGACGGCAGGCACAGTTGCTGGGATCCCGCTGGTAGGAGGTTGTGGTAGATTATTAAAGATGTCTTTCCATGAATCATGACTTCCTGTGTTGATGTCCCTTTCTGACGTGACTCTGTTGCTTCTCCCATCAGAGGTGGCGTTTCTTTCCCCTTCTCTTGAATGTGGGCTGATCGTATGACTTTTTTTGATCATTACAATGGTCAAATTTACATCCCATGAGCAGGACTTGTTCAACATAATGAGTATTTCCTAAATCCAGATCTTCCTGAATCCAGAAGAAAACATTGGCTCAGTCCGTTTAAGGTGTTACTTCTGCTGCTAACCTTCACTGACAAACATGCTGTCTTTCTCACATCTAGGTAGGACCTTGTGATTAGTTATCATTACTAGAAGTATACAGAAGTGATGTGTCACTTTGGGGCTGAGGCAGTTAGAAGGCAGTGGGTATTCTTTGTGTTCTCTCCACTCACCCCTTGTCTGTAAGCAGATATCCCAAGCTGACTATGCAGCCATGTGAAGACATTGGAGTCCCAATGAAAGGAGTTTGATGTCTGGAACAGAGTCCCCCTGTCAGCTGGCATTATACTGTGATATAAGGGAGAAATAAAAATTTACGTGTCAAGTCACTGAAGTATTAGGATTGTTTATAACAGCAGCTCATATAACTAGTTGTGTGCTGGTAAATGTTTAGCAACTGGATCTCCAAATGAAACAAAACCAAACAAAAAATTCCTACTTGCAGCATTTGCTGATTTCTGTGGTGTAAATACTCCTACCATGGCTGATTTCAAGCTACCAAAGTGATATCGCTGAACTTGGAGTTGGGAAGAGATGCTGACCTTTGGCTCTTTCAAGCCTGTATGAACTAGCTCCAGCATGCCACTGTCTGTAACTTACCCTGACTAATTTACTCTGCCATCTTCAACACTGGCTGGGTTTGGTAACAATCTAGCCAGTCTGTCACATGGATCCATGGACCAGATAAAGCTTGGGTCACCTTACCATCCTGCCAACACTTGCTAACTACATTGGACTCTGACTTAACTGTTTAGTTACTGAGATTTGAAGATTGTTCATTAAAGGAAATTCAATACCTCCTTAGCATCTTGCACTGTGCCTTGCACATGGCAGGCATTAATAAATGTCTGCAGAATTGAATTCTCAAAGCTAGTTCTTTACAAAATTTGGGTAGCATTTAAACCTCATATCCTCTTTTTGATGTTACTCTTAAGAATGTAGACTAGGAATGTTCAGAGTCCAAATAGTCAAACTACCCTCTTCTGAAATTCTGAAATATATATATATTTCTTTTCTCTTCTTTTCTTCACATTATTGTGGACTAACAAATAATTCAAAATGAGAGATATACAGCCATAAAAGATTGATACATTCCTGCTTATGGTTTGTATCCTTTGAAGTCATTTTGCCAAAAGCAGATGAATACCTTGGCTTACTAGCTGGGACTCAGTGCCTTCATCTGTAAAATGAAAGTGATGATCTATATCCATGAATTGCTGGCATCCCTGAACCTGTAAGAGTTTGAGAAGGTACTATTTTTAAAAAGGAACTTATATAATATGGTCTAGACTTAATTTTCTAATTTTTAAATTTCTTCCCAGCTATGAAGTTGTTTTGAAAATGGGACCTTAAAATAAACAGAGAAACAAACAAAACTGGGTTCTTGTAATGTTGGAAAAGAGCCCAAAGACTTTAAGCATATCTTAAGCAAGCACAGTGCAGAACAGAGGGCAAATTTACTTTCAAATTCCTATAGAGGGTTTTTTTTTTAGCCATAAATCTTTCAGCAAATGGCATCAGGATTTAGATTTTTAAAAACACTCTATTTTTGCCTTTTTCTTCAAGATTTTTTCTTAATGTGATATGCAACTTTGGAAATGCACACCATCAACTGAGATATATACGTTACAGATCAAAATTTTCTTCAATTCTACGTTTAATCTTGGAACTAATTAAAATGTGAATATTGATGAATCATAGATTGTGTGTAGATTCAGTCATTTCTAGAAGAGATCAAGCACAAGCCTGAGTGGTAACTCTGGCCATGTAAGCCACATAACAGATATAAGAAAGTTACAAAAAATCCTCTTATAAAGCTGCAGAAAATGTAGCTTGTGCAGTTTGTTCAAAAATGTCATGTTGAAATTTGAGTCTGGGCTTGTTCTCTTTAAAAAGATTGAGAAAAAGGAATTTAAGGGTGTTTTCTTACATTTCTGAATCAGATTCCTAAAACATATAATACTAGTTGTTAAAGAAAAGATTATATTAATTTAGTAACATCCATCCTGCAGGAAAGAACCACATGAGAATGAACTCTGCTTATTCCTTAATCCGAGAGCACAGAATTAGACCAAACTCCTTGCATCTGAGCTGAGTTCAAATGAAAAAAATCCAATTTGCCAAAAAGACTAATTACCTCAATAACTCATAACACTACTGATTATTTAATTTTGAGTAAAGTGCCAAACATGCAGGACTTGATAAAGGGAATTTTAGGGCAAGGAATAAAATTCAAGGCATGTGAGCTCAGCCTTCCTTAGCTCACGGTGAAATCCTCTTTGGTGGCTGTTTTCATAATGTCTATGGCTCATCAAGATCTGCTGGGAAAAAAAATTCTGGATTTATCATCTCTGTATCAAAGGGGAAAAAAGTCTTTGTTTAAACAGCAATTTGAAGTGGTGATCTAATATATATATATATACTCAACTTATTTCTTTTGGTGATGCATTATATTTCTTTATTTTATGAGCAAATATGAATTATTTAGCTATTTATACCTTGATGACACATTCTCACTTCATTTCTAATTATAAGTCTTTCTGAACTCACTTATGTTTGCCATTTAGTTGTTAAAATAGTGTTCTCTGCAAATAGACTTGCATCAATCACTATGGTCCTGGTAGCACTGTCCATAAGATAACGTGAAGGTCTTGAGCAACTTGCAATATTCTTTGAAGCTTGTATAACTAAGCCAATCCATACTAAACAGAGTGCTGCTGTGCTCCTATGCATAAAACCAAAACACATTCCTGGGAGAAAGACCATTTGGCAGTACGTGAAGTGAGAAGGCAAAACCTTTTTAAAATTGCAAGTTTCTGCATCCCTTACACTGTCAATAATTGCTTAGGACTAAAAAAGTGTGATGTCATAAATAATACTAATGGTTGCAAGAGCAATACATGGCTTCTACAACAAGACTCATTTGGACATCAACATCGCCATATTCCATCAGAACTACAGTCACACATTTAGGAGATTGTTTTAAAATGTAATGCTAGGCAATCCTTTAACCAAACATAGGATCAGAGCCAATCCAAAAAAGGTGGTATTTTATTAAAGCCTGTGGGCAGACTAACAGGGAAACAGGCCTTCCAGGACACAGAAGATGGACAGAGAACATCCAGGCATACTGGAGCACTCATTCTGTTTTACCCTTTAAATGAATGTGGGATTTTGCTGATGCTGAGTTTAGCTCAAGTATCATTGCCCATCTACCCTCCAGCTGCCTCTAATGTTCCAGGATATCCATATATATTTCCTTCTAAGGGCATACGTTATTTGTGTAAATGCTTCCTCAATGGTACTATGACATAGTTGAAAAATAAATTTCTCAGATCAAAAAACAAAAACAAGAACAATACCCAACTTTGCATGTTCAGTGTCACTGGCAGCTTCCAAGAGATGCTGGGGCAGGGGCTGGAAAGGTAGCACATCTTGTTTCCAAGAAGAGTCTATGTTCTTGCCTAAATAAACTAGCAGTTTAATCTAATCACTGTGTGTGCGCGTGCGCGTGTGCGTGTGTGTGCAGCAGGCGCACACATATGGTTTCTTCCTGTAGTTACACTGGAATCTGCAACTGTCATTCAGAACATTATGTGGGTATCACGAGCGAGGTTTAACATTTGAACATATGGCTAAATTGAGGGGCAAGAGGGACAGCTGGAGCAAAGGGAGGAAATAAATGTATCAGAAAACACATGAATATTATAATGAATTTAAGTTAAAAGGAAGGCACTGTTCTGGATAATGATAACCAAGTGAACACACGCATTTACATTTGCCATAAAGCCACAAGAACAAAGAGAAGTAAGACAACATAGTAATGAAATTATGGAAGCTGGAAAAAAGACGAATAGATGGTAACTGACTTAACAGGCTCAACTCAGCTGAATTCTAAGCTAGCAGTGGGAAAATCAAGAAACAACCCAATTTGCACCTCAGAACTTCCTAAGGGTTTAGGAATTGTTGCAGCTGTAGACATACCTAAGGTAAGGCTAAAAACAGGAGGTTTTATTGAAAGTCTGTTTAAGAAGAAGTTGGGTCCCAAAGTGTCTCCTCCACTCCAAAACAGTCAAGAGACTGATCCTACTTCACCCTAGCAGAAGACTGAAGGTTTATTTATTGCAGTGAGTGGAAAGGACAGCAAGTCTCTGGACTGAGGGACACCAGGTACAGTTGATGGTAGAAATGCATAATAAACATAAGGAGAACGAGGGGAAATTTACATATTAAATGTTGACATAGCAAGCTTTCTTTCCCAGCCAGCTTTCCAAATGCTCGAAAGAGATTGTTAAAGTCTTCACTTGGAGAATCTGACCAGTTTAAGCAGGGAAGATATTAGCATTGGGGGTTTCCTAATGAAAGCCATCAGGCAGATCATATTATAGTGGCTCCCACAGTTGAAAAACCCTACTCATGTGCACAAAGCCGAATAATATATTCAGACAGTCAAAGGTCATCAGATATGAGATAGAACAAATGAACAAAACAACCAAATAGAGAAAGCAGGAAACAGACTTTGCAGAGAAAAGGAAACTTTTTAAAAAAAGGATCATTTATATCCTCAGAGAGATAAGATATTATATCCATGAAACAAGATAGTATGAGAAGATGACATTCAGAATACAGAGTTGAAGAGCTGTTGGAAATAAAATAATAATTCAGTAGAAGTTGAGAAAATATCTCAGAAAATAAAATAGAATGTACAAGGGATTAAAAATAGGAGAAAAAAAGTTAAGGGATCAATTTAGAAGACCCAAATCCAAATAACCTGTGTTAATTTTGTAGAAGGAAGTTAAAGTTACTTCTATCATTTGCTGAAGTATTCTTATGAGTTTTTAGGTTTTACACATTGTTCCTTTTTAAAACGTTTGGTTGTTTTTCTATTTATAGTTTAGTTTTCTTAAAGCTGTGGGGAATGTAGATAGTTTAGGAGGGAAATAAGTCTGTAAGACTTACAGAGAAGAGCAAAGGCCAGCCTTCTCTCCCACTCCTGTGTTCCACAAACGCAAGGCAGGGAAAAACAGAAGACAAGACATTATTAACAAAATAATTCCGGAAGCTTTCCCAAAGTTAAAAAACTCGAATTTGCAGTTTGAAAGGGCTCATCATAAAGGAGGAAAACAAATCCACATCAGGGAAGAATTTTAAATCACCTGAGACAAAGAAAAGATTTTTCCAGAGAGAAAGACACGAATAAACAACAATGACAACAACATACAACTTTAATATAAAAGATCAGGAACCTTTTTTAGCATTTTATTTTTCCACACAAATGCTGGGAGCTAGAAAACAATGAAACAATGCTATCAAAACTTGAAGGAAAAAGAATTTCCAACACAGAATTCTACATCCAGTGAAACTGAATTAAGTATGAGGGCAAAATAAAGATAGATATAATCTCAAAAATTTTATCTCCCATGTCTTCTTTCTTGGGAAAGTTCTAGAGGATGTGCTTGCCAAAAAAATGACAGTAAAACAAAAAAGAGGAATATATAAGGCAATAGGATAATCAAGTCAAAAAGAGGCAAAAAAAAAAAAAGAATACCTAAGATGATGGCAAAGGAAGTTTCTAGGATGACAGTGTTTGTCAGGCCTAGGGAGCAAGCTATCCATATTTAAGCAGATCAGAAATCTTGTGGGAGATTTCCCTGAAAAAGGTAAAACTGATAGAATATATAATATATTCAAAGTTATTGAGAGGAGAGATGGAGAAGCATCTGACGGTGAAGTATTTGTTTGCACACAGAAAACCACGCAAACAAAAGAAACAAGAAAATTATTTAATCCAGGGTAAACAAAAAGTTACGCACTAAAGAAAAAGTAGTCATAGTGAGTAGAAGGTGAGAAAAGGGTGACCCAAATACATCTATAGATTCTATGTAATCTCAATTAAAATCCTGCTAGATTGTTTTGTAGAAATTAAAAATCTGATTGTAAAGTTTATATGGAAATGAAAAGGATCTAAAGTAACTAACTAACGCTCTCCTGGCCTGCTGTGGGCCAGTCTGTCAGGTGCTTTTCGCCAGCTCCTTCCTGTGCTCAGCCAACAGCCTCTGAGAGCACCCACCCCAGTGGCCCTTGCCAGGGACCCTCCATAGGCCCAGGGGAACAAAAGTGGCTCTAAATCCAGCACATGCACACTGAAGTAAGTTAAAGAATTTAATATGAAGCACAGGAGCAGATAGTGCCAACTAGCAAGCAGTAAGTAGCTGGTACAGATTTGGTGAGTGGGGCAGCATCTCCTCCTCCTGCTGCCGAGATGGCAGAAATTAGTTGAATTCAGTATGAAATGGAATACATCAAAGGTATCAGTCAGCAAATGAGGGTCCTGAAAAAATTAAATGTAGCACCATCAAATGCTAACATGGAACAAGAATTCCAAGAAGTTCCAAATGCTAATATGATGATGCAGGTTCCAGAGAGGATTGTTGTAGCCAGAAGCAACGAAGACATTCCATTCTCGAGACCAGAAGATCTTGATCTCAGTCAGCAATTCCTTTTAAACCTCTGGCACTAAAAACACCACTTCATGTACTTACATTAAGTGAAAGACCATTACATTTTCTGGATTTAAAAAGACCTCCTCCAACCCCTCAAAATGAAGAAATCTGTGCAGTTAGCAGACTAAAAAGAGGGAAAATGCTGTTCCCTAAAACGGACAATTGATCAGAAATGACTCTGTTGTGACACCATCACCATAACCAGCTCCAGTTTGTCCTACCCAGATGTTACCTGAAGATAGAGCTAATCTTCCCTCTACTAGTGACATTTTGTCACTTACCCAGTCTACTCGTCGTGCTTGCCGGCAGATCTTGGATGTGCCAGATGAAAATCACAGACCTGTATTGCATGGCAGGTCTGCTGCCACCACTTCCAATCCTCATTATGACAACGTCAGGCATAGCATTTCAAATATAGGTACAACAACTGAAGGAATTTCAGATGGCATGACTGTTGTAGATGCAGCTTCATTAAGACGACAGGTAATCAAACTAAACAGACGCGTCCAACTTGTAGAAGAGGAGAACAAAGAACGTGCCAAAAGACAAATGGTCATGTATTCAATTACTGTAGCATGCTGGCTGCTTCATAGCTGGCTGTGGTTTCACCGCTAGAGGTAACCTCAGCTCTCAAAAATATCATCACAACAGCTAGAAACATAAAGAATTTGCAAACTTCTTTGTTTCTGTCTCTACATTGTATGCCATCTTATAGTCCATGCCTTGATAATCCATTTCTTCCAGAAAGTAGGGGGGAAGGACCTATATTTCCGGAAGTAAAGGTATGTTCGGTCACTCAGATGATTCACTTTTAACCAGCTCTACAGTAATAATACGCACTAAGAATTCTCCCTTTGCATGTTTTGTAAGTAAGCTTCTGTTTATTTTTTCAAAAAGAACTGTTTTTTTTTGCCTTGTCAGTCTTCACAACTAATTCTCTGAACTGGAAAAAGAGTGTATAGAAAATGGATTTGGAAAAGTATCTGCAAAAGAAACACAATATTTTGTCCTATTTCTCAAACATTATTAGATTAAACAGTTTCGTTAGTAGACATTTTTGCATCCACATTTCAACATTAACACTTTTGAAGTCATGGTGTGGTGTCAGATTTAAGAAAATCAGCCACCTAATATTTCATGATCACCTTTATTAAGTACCTGTACAGGTTAAATTAAAATAATTCCTAACATTTCAGTAGTTTATCTAATATGTGTGCAGCATATGTGTTCTTATTTTCATTTTAGTTTTGCAGAAAGTATGTTTTTACTGAATCCATGTGTGAATGATTTTTAAAACTACAGAATAAGGTACAAATATAGTTTGTTTAATAGACTGTCAACCAAAAAATAAAATAAGATAAAATAGCCAAATAAGTTTTGAGAAAGAGGAACAAAGTTGATGAACTTAAACTACCAATTTCAAGTCTTATGATAAAGCTTCAGTAATTGAGACTATGTAGTATTGGCATGAAGACAGACATACCTATCAATAGAAAAGAATAGCAAGCAAAGAAATAGGCCCATGCATATATAGTTAATTGATTTTTTAAAAAGAGGGCAAGGTAATTAAGTAAGGATAGGACAGTCTTTTCAGGAAATGGTGCTCAAAAAAAATCAGAAATCTACATGGAAATAAAAAGAACCTTGACCCTTATTTCACACCATAAACAAAAATTAATTAGAAATGGATCATAAACCTCAACATAAAAGCTAAATTTATAACTATTATGTATGGAAACATAAAAAGGATTTCTTCAGTAAGACATTAAAAGCATGATAATCTTAAAAGAAAAGTGGATGGATAAAGAAAATGTGTTACATATAACACAACGGAATGCTATTCAGCCTTAAAGCAGGGTGGGGAAATCCTCTCATTTGTGACAATGTAGACGAACCTGGAGGACGTTATGCTAAGTAAAATAAGCCAGGCATAGAAAGACAAATACGGCATGATCTCACTTATATTTGGAATCCAAAAAGACTAAACTCATAGAAGTAAAGAGTAAAGAAGGATGGCTACTGGAGACTGGGGGAGAGTGGTGGATAGGGAAAGGGGAGATGTTGATCAAGGGATATAAAGTTTCATTTAGACAGGAGGAATAAGCTTAGTGAGCTATTGCACGGAATGGTGACTATAATAAATAATGCATTGTATATTTCAAAATTTCTAAAAGAATAGATTTTAAATGTTTTCACCACCACAAAATGACAAGTATGTGAGGTGATGGATTTGTTGATTATCCTGATTTAATCATTCCACATTGTAAACATATATCAAAATACCACATTGTACCCTATAAATACATACAATTATTATTTGTCAATAAAAATTAAATTTTAAAAGAAATCTAAAGGACAAAAAAAGAGAAAAGTGGATAAATTGGATGTCAAATTTAAAACATCTCTTCTTTGAACAATACTGTTAAGAAGAAAAGGCATGCAACAGACTGGGGGAAAATGTTAGCAAACATGCATCTAATAAAGGATCTGCATCTAGAACATACAAAGAACTCCTAGAACCCCAAAATGAGAAGACAAACAATCCAATTAAAAATGGGTAAAGGATAAGAAGAGACATTTAACCAGAAAAGATATATGAATGTCAGATAAACACATAAAAGAAAGTCAACATCTTTAGTCATTAGGGAAGTGCAACTTAAAACTACAATGAGATACTACGCATGCTCATTAGTGCAGCTAAAATTAAAAAGGACTGCCAATACCAAGGGTCAGCAAGAACGTAGAACAAGTGGAACACTCATAAATTGTAGGTGAGAACATAATACGATACACTTTGGAAAACAGTTTAGCAATTTCTTATAAAATTAAAAATACAACTACTTATGACTCATAGGTATTTTCCCAAGAGAAAAGAAAATATATGTCCATACAAAGGTTGAATGTTCATAAAAGCTTTACTTTTAACAGTCGAAAACTGAAAAAATTCAAGGTCCACTGAAAGATGAATAAACAAGCTGTGGCACATCCATACAATAGAATACTACTCAGTAAAAAGAACTACTGATACACACACCATGGATGAAACTCAAAAACATTATGCCAAGTGAAGGAAGCCTGACTTAAAAGGCTACATATTGTATAATTCCATTTACATAGAACTCTAGAAAAGGCAATCAAATCTACAGTGATAAAAAGCAGATCAGAAAAAAAAAAAAGCAGATCAGTGTGTGCCTTGTGTGGGGGGATGTATGTGTGGGTGGGGGTCGAGGAAATTGACCTAAAAGAGGCACAAGGGAGATTTTAGGGTAACAGAATGTTTTGTATCTTGATTGTGATAATTGTTAATTGTGATGATTATTAATATTTATCAAAACTCTTCAAACTATATACTTAAAATGAGTGCATTTTAATGTATGTAAATTATACCTCAGTAAAGTTGATTTAAAAAACAATGAAATTCATTCACCACATTAACCAAAGGAGAAAAAGAACCATATGATCATTTCAATAAGTGCAAAAAAAGCATTTGATAAAATTCACTATCTACTCATGATAAAAATTCTTAACAACCTCGAAAGAGAGGTAAACTGCTTTAAAAGGGCCATTCTACAGAGATCTAGAGCAAACATCATACTTACTGGTGAAATATTGAAAGCTTTCCCTTTGAGAATAAGACAAGGATGCCCTCTATCCATTCTTCTATTCAACACTGTACTACATGTCCTAGCCAGTAGAATTAGTAAACAAAAATAAGTAGGAAGTATAAAGATTAGAAAGAAAGAAAAAAGCATATTTACGGATACATTTGTTTACATAGAAAGGTCCCAAAGAATCTATAATCTTAGAATTAACAGTAAGTTTAGGAAAGTTACAAAATACAAAGTCAAAAAAAAAAACCAACTACATTTTTATATGTGGCATAATCCTGCCAACTATGCCAATTGTAGAGCTAGGGCTACGGTCTGGAGCTCACAGACGCCTCGAGCCCATTCATAAACCCTTCACACGCAGGTCTATGAGCTAGGTAACTGGCAAAAAAGTCCTTGGAACCTTGGTTGAAGAAGGAATAGTCTTTATTCAGCACACACACATCTAGGAGCTAGGCAGTACAAAGAGAAACTCAGAAACTCAACTGCTACTGGCAAAGTCCAAAGAAAAACTAAAACTGAGCAGCTGCCAGCAGAGTAAACATGCTCTATTGTCAGACACAAGCTCTGCCAGCCAGCCTGCTTCACAAAACTGCAGAACACACAATAGAAATTAACTAGAAAGATACATGGGTGCACATGAGAACTAACTCCACCCACACACAACTTCTTTGCAAGAAATGTGAGGGAGCCTGACTAAATTATTCTATTTTCCCCACATTATATATCAGAATAACCCACTACAAACTGAAATTTTAAGAAGATCAGATATATCTAGGAATGAATCTAATGTATGATATGCAGGAGCTCCACAGAGAAAACTATGAAACACTGTAAGAAATTAAAGACAAACCAATGGAGAGATCCTGATCTTCATATTGGAAGACTCAATAAAGTATAAATATCTATTCTTACCAAATTAAATACAATTCTAATTAAAATCCTAACTTTTTGTCAAAATTAACAATGGAGACTAAAATGTATAACACAAATGCAAAGAGCTTAAAATATCTAAAGCAATATCAAAGAACAACTCTAGTGAATATTAAAACTTATATAGCTATGGCAATGAAGATACTATATTGGCACAAGAATACTCATTGAATGTTCATAAAAGCTTTAC